>NC_137065.1:13671306-13688806 GCF_032717465.1 Coenobita brevimanus
GTGTGTGTGTGTGTGTGTGTGTGTGTGTGTGTGTGTGTGTGTGTTTATGTTTGTGTGTGTGTTTAAATTCTGTTCTCCAAGTTTTTTTTTTACTGAGTTAAAACAGTCTGGGCACACCGTATATCTAAACTGGTAACAGCAGATCACCTCGCACAGAGCTCCCTCTCTCTCTCTCTCTCTCTCTCTCTCTCTCTCTCTCTCTCTCTCTCCTTCCACTACCCATCTTCCCCTCCTCTCTATCACCGTCTTTCCTCCTTTCCTCCATCCAAGTCTCTTCTCACTCTCCCAAATTATTTTCCTTCCTCTCTCAAGGTCCTTGCATGCTCTGCTCGGCGTTTGGCTCCCTCCGTGTCTCTCTTTCTCACCGCACCCTCTTAACTCGCTCCCTCCCTTCCCCGACCGATCTCTCTTCACTCCTCTCTCCTTCCTTCTTCCTCCTCCACCACCCCCCTATCTTCTCCCCCCACTACCTCACCTTTACTTCTGTACATTCCCCCTTCCATCTCCCCCTTACATTCTCACTCGGTCTCATCTCCCTATAAAAGACGGAATCCACAACTCTCCACTTCACTCCACTCTACCTTCCCTTCCACAGCAAAGAATCAGGTAATCTGATTCATAAAGTTAATTCAGATACAACCCATTTTATACGTGCTTCCACTTAACATTGTTCTTCACCTCTGGGCACTTCTTGTGGTGAAACATGTAAAAATCTCTTTTAAAACTGGTTACCCTCTCACTACTACTTTTTGCAATCTTTGCTATTAAGTACGCCGTAAAACCATCTGCTTTTCTTTTACTTATGGGATAAACTCCGCTACAATTGGCTAGAATCCTTGATTAACTTAGAGAAGACCGACAAGCTTTCACATCTTAGAGCAAAATAAGTTACTGCTATTGTGTACATTTCCGGTATAAAAAATCTAGATGATACTTTGATAATCACTCACTCAAGATCTGTAGCCACTAATTTTATTACCTTTATTCCCTCTTGGTAATATTAAGAAAAAATTCACCTGATGGGCTAAAGCTAAGCAGATTTCATTTCTTGTATAAACCAGCTTTTTTTTTTTTTTCTCGCCCAATATCTTTTAATAGGAAAATAGCTTGATCGAAGAAATTAACAAATATACCGAGAGTTGTTTTGATCCTTGGTTCTCTTGGCATTATTTTTCCCTAACTTCTGGCTTAAAACTGTAATATCTCCATCGTGAATGTTGATTTGCAATTACCGGGTTAAAAAAAACAAGAATATGGACGTGATAGTGAAAGAAAGTGATGTACCGTACAGGCTTTGTCTTATCCTACGACCGAGGGGGCGTGAAATAAGCTGGCAAAAACACGTAATTCTGGGACAAATTAAGGTTAAAAGGAATATAAGCATCGTAACTTTAAATTCTCTGCTCCTCGCTCACGCTTCCCTCAGTTTCCGTTTCCATTCCCACACTTACTCCCAACTCATCCCTCACGCTCCTGCTTCCCCTTACCTGCCTTACCACTTCCTCACTCACTGCCAACCCCATCCTTCACTCTCCTTCCCCTCTACTTCGCCATACCACTTCCACACTCATGCCCCACTCACGCCAGTATTCTTCGCCCCTTTACATCCCTTCCCTACTCTCAAAGACAGTCCTCACGCATCCACCATTTTCCCTCCTACTTTCCTTCCCCACTCCCACACACACACCTCCCCATTCATCGCCGACTGTCCCCTCTCCCACTTACCACTCTCCCATCTCACTCCTCACACATCCTTAATACTCCCTCCCCTTATTTGCTTTCATTAATTTCCCCACTCACTCTCCACGCTCCCTCCCTTCACCTACCTTCCCCCACTAGCCCAAACTAACTCTCTCGCTCTCCACTTACAGGCACCACCACCACCATGCTGGATGGCCCTTCTCAGCCTCTTCGTCATGGGTCTTCTGGCCGGAGGGAAGTCTGGCACAGAAGTTTACTGCCCTGCAGCGGGTCCAACGTCTTCATTGAAGTTGTTATTCCCGGGATTCGTTAGTGGCTGTGTTTTGGTTGCCGTCTGAATGTCACTCTCATTCGCTGGTTCTCCTTTGCTAACATGCATATTCACTCCTTCACACATGCATTCGTACACTACAGCTGGTAACAGATGAGTATCAGATATCACACACACACACACACACACACACATACACACACACACACACACACACACACACACACACACACACGCACGCACACACATCCCTTCAGAAGTATTTATTGTACTCTACTGGGATTCACTTCTACACATACAGTCATTCACCATCCATCCATCCATCATCCAATCCTACTTCTGCCCCCATGAGGAGCGTAGGAGCCCAGGGAACTAGACAGTTGGTCCTGACATCCAAGATGAGAGCGACCAACCTCACTCATCCCTGAGTGGGCACCACGTGAGGAACAAACCCCAACCACTCCCCCGGCTATACGAGGTAAACCTTCACCAGTTCAATTCGATTATTGCACAATAATTACCCAGTAAACCACCAGGCGCCAAAATTTGGTTATATGGTTACCAACCCAGCAGTAGGTAAATGGTTTCCTGGTGTACAGGAAACCAATTTGGATTGTTACTGAGTGTAGAGTCACCCACAGGCAGGAAGGAAGGGGAAAGAATGAAGGACAGAAGAGGGGTGTAAAAAGTCACCTGTAATGGACAGAAGGACAGGGAAAGACTGAAGGAAAAGACAGAAGATGGAAGCTGAAAGAAGGATGGAGGAGAGGGAAAGGGCAGACACCCGAGAGCAGCACTACATTGAGATGAGTGGATGGTGAGCGCCTCCACCTACCACAAAACACAGGCATTATACTGTCACTCACTCACTCATTTACTCAATACCAACTTATGGACATTGGAGAAAGTTTCGGAGACGTTCTAATTCAGGTGGTTCTATCTCCTACTGTCACAAGTTTAGTTTAAAGAAGTTACTTTATTTGCATTTATTTTACTAGTAATGAATGTGTCGAATCTACCAAAAACCTGCATTACATAATACACTTTAGATTTATATTCTTATGCCTCTAAAGTCTAAAACCATTCACACAGCCAGTTAAGCAGCATATAAGGAAGAGCCTATCTTCCTGTGCTCTGTGCCTCCCCGTTCTTTTTCCGTTTATCTCAGTCTTTTCTGTTCTTTCTCTGTCTCCTCCTTCACCTGCTCCCTCCACTAACAATTTTTCCTCCACAGCCAAAACAATATGTGAAGGAGAGCACTCACTACCTCCAACCGTCTACCCTTTCCTCTCCCTTTTTCTCCGCCCTTCCTGTTTCCTCCGCTGTCTCCCTCTTTCGTCCTCCCTCATTCAGATGCTTTCCCTGCCTCCCTCTTTTCTCCCTGCATCTAATAACCATATTATCCCAACCCTCTACAGTCGGAGTAGTATGTAAGGGGCCGCTTGTGTTACCCGTGTGCCAGCTCAACGTGTTAGGCTGCATCCTAGAACTTGACATATTCTGCGGTGACCTCACACAAGACCTGCTGGACACAATAATCGGAACTTTGACAGACTGCATCGCAGAGTTGAAACTGGAAGTGAACTTGGACCTTCTCGCTAATATTACCCGTAATGTCACTCTATTTTACGCTGATTTTCATACTGTCACTCGTTTTACACTGATTTTCACAATGCTTTCTCTCCTACGCTGATTCTCATAAGGTCACTCATTTGAAGCTGAGTTTCATACTGTCACTGTTTTAAGCTGATTTTCACATTGTCACTCTGTCATACGCTGATTTTCATATTGTTCCTGTTTTATGCTCATTTTGATATAGTCACTCTGTGTTACGCTGATTTTCATGCTCTGTTTTACCCTGTCTCTTATACCACAGCTTTATTTTATGTGATTGTTATAATCTGACCCTCATACTCCATTCTTTATGTTATGTGATTACTCTAGCTCCCCCATACCTCCTTTGCTTTATTTTGTGTGATTCGGTTTTCCCACTGCAATTAATACCCCCAACTTAATGTTTTGTGATTCTTTTTTACTCTGGCTGTCTCATACTCCTAGTTTTGTGTTGTACGATTCTGTTTTTCTTTGACTCCTCATATCCTTGACTTATGCGATTTTGTTTTTACTCTGGCAGCCGATACCATACCTTTTATTTTATGTGATTCTGTTTTACTCTCTGGTTTATATTATTTTGGTGGCAGTACTACGACTTTATTCTATTTTTATTCTATTTTAACCATATGTTACTCATTCCAGGTTGTTGGTGCCGGAAAGCAGAAGAAAGCAACCTCAGTCACTCTCATTCTGTTTCTCAGTTGTCTAATTTAATGGTCTACGCAAAGTTATCTTTAAAGTTACTTCCTGCTCTCTTCCTCTTCTAATTCACGGTTTACCGCAGCTTGCTTTATTTCTTGCCCTCACAGGTAACTGGTAAGAGTTGTTCTCCTCCTGAGGCCACTTCATTCCAATTCTTCTACTTTATACCATACACATCTTCTCACACTCTCGGTCACACCTCTGGTTAAAAATATATTTCCCAGCATTATCCTTCCTGCAGCGTCTAGACCTCACTCATTTCCCTCATTAACTCCACTTCTAATCTGTATACTGTTATGAATCTCCCACCACGTCTTCTCTCTATTGGCTATATCATAAGTTGTTCACTTAGCCTGATCTACCCATTCCACTTGCACTTCTGTCTACTTTAACACGTCCCTGGTCTTTCAAACTCTTTTAATGTCCTCTTTCACTCTGCTAAGTCATCTAACTTCACATACAGACCAGCAGCACTTTAGTCAAAAGCACTTCCACCCTTTTTTCGTATTCCCTAGTATTCAAGGATCGATGCATGCATCAATACAGGACCGTCAGGGTCACTTTGCTGTCCTACTCTCCCCCATGCTTCACAGTGCCCTAATATGCTTCTTCTCCTACCCTACGACTTCCTTTGAAGAATCCCATAGTTCTGTCTGGTGCTTTGGCTTCACTTTTAAATTCCTACAGTACTATATGTCCTCCTACTCTTCAGCGATCAGCTCCTTACATAGCGTTCTTCTTCGTGTGTTTGTTAGATGTCATCACCTCGACTTTTCTTTGTATTCGCTAAACTACTTACCTTTAATATGAAGACTTATTTTCAGCTTATCTGGCAAACTGGATTCACCAAGTAGATCAGTGTGGCGAATCTGTTTTTATCTTTCAGGCAAATTTGTTTTAATTTGTGGAGTGGGAAATCTTTTTTAATCTTCCTGCTAATTTGTTTTTTATTTGTGGTGTGGTAAATCTTTTTTAAATCTTCTGGCCTAATTTGTTTATATCTGTGGGATGTAGAGTTCAGATAATGATACGACAATATCAATGTCGATGACGAAGATATTACACTGATTCCTAAAGAACTAGACTGAGAAAGATTTAGTCTGTCAGTCAAACCCCCCTCCAACATTCCCCCACACTGGTCACCTGCCTTGCCCTGTCCCCCTCCTCTAAATTATGCTGCCCTTCCCTGCCTTCCTCTACATTACCCTGCCCTGCATTCCTCTTCATAACCCTACCCTGTCCTGCTCTGCCCTGCGTCCCTTCAAACATCAGGCAGGTCCTCTAATCACTTGACCTAATCGACCCTCTCCCCTTCCTCTACCACAGTCGGCACACCACCTGAGGTGATCGTGAATATCTTGCTAGAAATCCTCGGCCTTGAAAGCCTCGTGGCGGTCCTCCTGTGTCTGCTGTCGAAGCTTGGCTTTGTGAGTACGACAGATAGATATAGAAAAATTGATGGAGAGGGAGAGAGAGAGAGAGAGAGAGAGAGAGAGAGAGAGAGAGAGAGAGAGAGAGAGCGAGAGAGAGAGAATAATTATTGTCTGATACTTTTTATTTTATAGTAAAAACATGTATTAAGATACGAAACTTACTTTCACGATCATTTCACGCTTGTGGAAATTTTACTTTGCTACATCGTGGTTGTTCTAAACTGAAAAAAAAAAATCCATAACATCTATAACTTATCTCTAACGTGACAAAAACTTACATAACGCCTGTAATTTCTCTGTCTTTCTGTCTGTCTGTCTGTCTGTCTGTCTGTCTCTCTGTCTCTGTCTCTCTCTCTCTCTCTCTCTCTCTCTCTCTCTAATCTGAAAAAATAAACATAAACCAAATAAATTATCTTTCTGTAACAAGAAATAAAAAGAAAAAAAAAGAACTAAAACTTCTCTCTCTATAACAAAAAAAAAATATTCATAACCCCTGTAAACTCTCTCTCTCTCTCTCTCTCTCTCTCTCTCTCTCTCTCTCTCCTCAAAAAGATCTTTAAGCCCTATAACTCAAATTTCTATAATAAAAGTAAGATCCATAACCCCTATAACTATCTCTCTCTCTATCTACCCCAAAGCTCATCAAGTTCATCTTATGCTTGATGGTGGAGTTATTGGAATTATTGGATAACGGCTGGAGACCCGCTGAACCGACCTGAACCCACGTGAACCCGAACCAGGACCAATCTCTATTCTGTGTGCATGTGCGTGTGTGTGTGTGTGTGTGTGTGCGCGCGGGCACGAGTGTGTATGTGAATAAATCCAAAGCAGCATCTTACATTGTTTTTTTTTTTTACCTGACTAATACACAGATCATAATTATTTTGTACCCAGTTCTGAATAATGGCAATTTCAGTGACAAGAAGTATCACATAAATTCATTTCCACCTGAACTCTGAGGAACGGTAATCTATATCTAAGCCTATCAAACTATTGCCAGACGCCTTAATCCCTTATACGGGGTGGCCACAAACAAATCGCCTCCACGTCACCCAATCCCCTGCCATTTCACTTCCCTGCTCCTCCCTTACACCCCCTTCCTCCCTTATACCTCTCCACTACATCCCTCCATCTCATCCTTGGCCTTCCCCTCCAGCTCTCCCAATCCACCTCACTCACATACACTCTCCCCTCGTCAGTCTCTCACTTCCATCCTCTCCACATGGCCAAACCACCTCAGTGTGTTTCTCCTAATGCTCTCTCTATCACATCTACATCCACACCACAACGCTCTCTTCTCACATCCTCATTTGTCAGTCTATCTCTCCACGTGACTCCACAGGCTCCCGTCAAATAACTCATTTCCACTGCTCTCGCCTCTTGACTTGTGCCCCTCGAACAACGTCCAAGCTTCTGCTTCCATACCGTCAGAGCTGGTATCACAATACTGTCGTGTAATAACTCTTTTCAGCTTCCATGCTCACTCTCCCTGCTTTCTTATCACTGCCTTCCAAGGAACCAGCCCAACCTTTCTTCCTTGTTGTACCCTTTTCAAAAGCACTTCACCCTTCAAACTTCCATCTCCTTACTCATCACACTACCCAAGTACTTAAACGTTACTCACATTTTCCATTTCCTCCTCATCCAACCCTCACTGTTCATTCACTGACTTCACCTCTCTCGAAGACCATAACTTTACTTTTCCCTACTCTTCACCTTTTTTAAGTTCCGTTTCTTACACACACACTTCCAAACTCATCCACCAAGCCTTTCAGCTCCCCTTCGTCTTCACTTAACAACACAGTATCATCTGCATACAACAGTCCAGGGAGTTTCCAAACACAGCCCTCTCTCATTAGGGCCAATCCAACATCCACTGCCCCTATCTTGCATCTCTTTTACTGCTAACCCCATACATGTACAGATTGAACAAACCATGGAGACATGATACATCCCTGTTTCAACCCAAGCTTCAAATAGAAAAACTCGCTCAGTTCACTATCGACACATACTGCAGCCTTAGCACCATCATACATACTCTTCACAGCATTCAAACAACTTCCTCATCTCACTCCATGTATTCTTAATACTTCTCCACAATCCTTGTCCTATCCACCCTGTCAGTATTCTTTCTCTAACTTCACATGAGGGCCGCATACAACTTCTTTCCCTTCTCTAGACACTTTTTCTACTAATGTGATCTAAGAATGAATATCTGATCTACACAACCTCTTCTCCTTCCAAAAGCCTACCTGTTTATCGCCAAGATAATTCCTCTGTTATTTCCCTCTAACTCTGTTAATAAGTATCCTACCGTATACTTCTTTCCCTATTACACTAAGAAGGAACAGATGCCGCTATGATTACCACCACACTTCCCTTTTTCCCCTTTCCTTTTGTACAAGTGAATAATTATACCCGTCTTTCCACTCATCCGGGGACTTTACCTTCCTCTCTTATGCCAATCTGCACATATTCCACATCCATTCTACTACTATCTCTCCCCCATGCTGCGTCATTTCACTCCACACACTCCATCAATTCCTGGGGCTTTCCCCGTTTTGACTTTCTTCAGTGCTTCCACACAACTTCCATCCCACTGCTTCCTTCCTATCTTCTCACCTCCCTCCTTCTCCAAGCCATTTCCCAGCCGCTTATGTTCGCATTACTTTTATTCCTCTATGTTCAACAATTCCTTAAATGGTTCTCTTCTCCATCTGCTCACTTTTTCCTCCCTACTCCTCTAGTAATCTACGATTTTTATCTTTTCCAGCTCAGTCCCGTACTAACTTCACTGCCACCCTGTCTTACTCTTTTTACCTCTTTCCCAGAACATTTTCTTACATTCCCTCCACTTTTACACTCCAAAATTCTTTCCACATTCCTTATCCACTCCCTCTTCTTTCTCTTACTAATCTTTTCACCTCTCTCTTCCTTTCTACATATAACTCTCTCTCTTCTGTCTCTCAACTTCTTCCACGCCTCTACTGTTCATCCATTCCTTATATATTTTCTTCTTTTGCTTTGCCACAGCCTGTTTCACCTCTTCATTCCACCATGCTGTTCCTTGCACCCCTTTTTCGTCTTCTGTTCACTCCACATACACCACCTTACATGCTGCATATATTTCCCTCTGTGAATGTCTTGCTCACACCTTCCACGTCCATCATCTGCTCCAATTCACATTTACCCAATCGTTCCTCCACTTGTCTCTTATAATCTGCCTTTTTCTCATCCTCTTTTAGGCTTTCCACTCTCCTTACATCTACCCCTTCCTCCCGTCCTTCCCTTCTTCTATTTCTCCATTTTACTTGGACCTTGATTCTGACCACCACTTGGTGGTGGTCAGAAAGTCCACTCTCCAGTTCCCTTTTCAACATAATAATTAATAGTAGTTTTTCAAGGGTACACTGCTTTGTCTTGGTGCTGAAGCCTGTGCATTCCAGTCATCAAAGGAACTATACTAATCAAGTGCAATCACACAGGGAAGCTTCTTTACTACGGATCAGATGAAAACTGTTCCCCTGGCACTAAGTGCCCGAACTGGTCATGCGAGGCACCAACTCAAAGCTTTTTCTAGTAGTTCACTATCTTGCAGTGAACCAGGTTCTTTTCAATGGATTGGGAAGGAGGTGAGAGACGTTCGTATAACCGGTTAGCGAAATTGCCCGGCTATATCGATGCCACCACGTGAAGGGGTCCCTCACCAGCACCAACCTCTTTCTAAACCAAAAACACGAGTTCCGTAAAACCATGGTGCTTAATCTTCGGCAGCGATGCAGCAGATGACTTTGGCGTAGTCAGCGTTGATCCGGAGCAAGAGGAGTCAAGAATATAGGAATTTTTATAATCTAGGTGCCTTTGGAAATGAAACCTTGGGATGAGCAGTCGGCATGAAGAGTCCGGTCGTCTCTCCTTTTTTTCTTTCATTGGACTTCGGAATTCAGTGTGGTGAGTCTGCAGCAACTGACAATGACGACACTACCCGGCCACATATAATACCATCAGTGTCGGCTGCTGCGGGTTTACCACAGTGAGGGGAACGAAGTTCTTGTACAGCAAACGTAGGAGTGTTCGGAGAGACATGGAAAATACTGATAGATGTCCCGTGGAAGAAGAAGAAGAAAAAAAAACAGAACCCTTATTAAAAATGATCCAGACGTAAGTAGAAGATTCAAGCAACCGAAAAACGCATTTTTTTCATGCAAAGAAGAAACAACCAAAGTCGAAAAACCCAAAAAGTTCTTTATTACACGGAAAACAAAACACAACAATGTAAAATTTAAGTTCCACGTGTTCTTAGATGTGGCAGGGGTTAGAGACGAAGGATAAAAAACAGGCTGAAGAAGGCATTTCCAGAGCTGACCTGCTGCATACATGACTGAGAGTATCGGATAACTCATGCTTTAGACAGCTGCACAGAGACGGGGTGCGAATGTGTTGCCAGATTTGTGCTACGAGCTTTACAAAATGGACGAGGGGTGCAAACAGAAGTTTCAGAAAATCACCGAAATAGCGATGGTGCAGAGATAAAGATACAACACTGCAGAGAAGAAAGAGATTCTGAAGGAAATCAGTGAGAGAGGGGACGTTAATAGACGATAAACCTTTGACTCCACCCTGTTTACAAGAACTGTATGATGGGATCAACTCCAATCACAAAAATGCTAGATGTACTCCACACACGGGCGAATCCCTATACAAAGTCAACAGCTGTGTAGTGTACCGAAAACACGGAGTCTGTTTACTACACTTAAACCCTTGGAAGGAGATTTTGCACTGGTGGTAGTATGATCTTTTCAAGATTCGTGGAGAAAGAAAAACCAATGATATTAGGAGACTATGAAGAAATGAGCTGTGCATTGCAAATATATTAAGGGATATTCCCGTGGAAGATTTTAACTGGACGGAGGGTTTACATATTGCAGCTCTTTTAAGTTACCAGAAGGAAGCTGGATGACTCGGACGCTGATGCATGTCCAGCATGTAATACAGTACATGGTACCCCATTCTGTTAAGCACATTATGGAAGATTGCACTGCACACAATCACCTACGCCAACAACACAACATACACTCCTTGAGAGCTCTGTGAGAAAGCACGGTCTCGGCCATGGCATTCCTTAGGGACTCGGGGCTGTTCGGCCAGACTGCCTAGGGAACAACAACTACTACTACTAGTAGGCTACTGAATTTCTGATACATATATATCCCCGAATGGCTAAGACGTTGCCTCTCTGTAGAGGACTTTTGGACTGGAGCGTGTAGCATTTTATGACCGGATGCCCTTCCTGACGTCTACCAATGACCCTTGGGTGGTTTCGATCCTCCGACCCATCGGTCAGAGCGGAGCGCTCTAACCCACTGAGCCACGGCTGCTACACACACACACACACACACACACACACACACACACACACACATATATATATATATATATATATATATATATATATATATATATATATATATATATATATATATACAGAGAGAGAGAGAGAGAGAGAGAGAGAGAGAGAGAGACATATAGATAGATAGATAGATATAGATATAGATATATACCAATCAGAAATCATACTGCAGTCGTCAGATATTACTCTGCCACAGCTTCATCACATCATTACTTAAAGAACTGAAGTAACGGACACCGAAACAAGCATTTAGGAATGTGAAAGGTGGAGTCATCTGAGTGAGAGTGGATGGGGATAAAAGTGCAGTTCAGAAAATCACTGATGTATAGAAAGGAGAGACTTTGTGACAGTACAGAGCACTGAGGAACACCACTATCGATAGTTTTAGAAGACGAATAAAGGTAGTCTACAATAGCAACCACAGAACGACCACAAAGGAAGCTTGAGATGAAGGCACAGACAGGAAAGAAACCATAAAAACGCACTTTGGAAATCAAGACTTTTTGCCAAACTCGGTCGATAGCTTACATATGACACGTGTATTGGCAAAGGTTTCGCCACAGTCATAAAAGGAGGATGGCCAAAAATAGTTAGGCATGGTGTTCATCACCGGTGGAGCATCGCTGACAGAAAAATGTTTATTAGAGGACAATGCTTCAGAATCTTCTAGTTTATCCGGCTACCATTATAAATTATGTTTAGCTCCTGCAGTAATACAAACCTGTCCACTTCGTGGCTATAATGCAAGCTAGTGAGACGAATGATTTAAAAGAGGCCACTATTTTTCCAGCTATTCTAGATGCTCGCATCACTCCTAGTAACAAGAGTTTCATATTTCTAAACAGCATATTATCAAAGCCATTTCGTCAGGATTAAACATTGATAACAAGAGAATAGTAATCCTCACCACAAGGACAATGTATTTAACAACCTGCACTGCACATACCCACACTGTTGCCATTAGCCTATTCAAATGATGAGTTGACAGAGGGATACTGTCATTGTTAGGTGGCTCATTGGCAAACGGTATGGTGCTAAAGTGGTGGTGGAAGTGACTAAGTTTATGTCAGGAAGGCAATAGCAATTTGTACAACAGAAGAGTTTCATTTTGTCTTTTTAGGAAGTTGGGAGTGTGGAGAATAGTCTCTTCTGTCTTACTGAACCATCTTACTAACAGGAGAAGAGAATATCTACTTAACCTATTCTTTAATTTGGTCTGGGTATTAACTTTCCGCACAGTCCCATTGTATTTACATGAATGACAGTGTTTTATTCCATTAGTGATATTAAATACAGGATTTTTCATCTGGACCTCTGCCACAAAGGAAGATAAAATGATTCGACCATCAAAGAAAGTAAATAAGGAACCCTGCCATACACCATCCCACCCCGCCCAACCACACCACATCAGACCACACCTCTCCCCCACCCAACCACACCACACCACCCCACACCGCCCCCCAACCACACCACACCACACCTCCCCACCACACCCCACCCAACCACACCACAACTACGTACCCCGTCAAACCCAACCAAACCATACAATACACCATCCCACCCTACCCAACCACACCACAACTCCTCACCCCATCCCACCCAACCACACCATACAATACACCATCCCACCCTACGCAACCACACCACACAACACCTCCCCACCCCACCCAAACCAACCACACCATACCATACACCATCCCACCCCACCCAACTACACCACAACTCCTCACCCCATCCCACCGAACCACACCATACCATGCACAATCCCACCCTGCCCAACTACACCATCCCACCCCACCCAACCACACAACACCACACCTCCCCACCCCACTCCACCCAACTACACCATCCCACACCACCCAACCACACCACACCACACCTCCCCACCCCACCCCACCCCACGCTCCCCGACCATACCATACACCATCCCAGCCCACCCTGTCAGGACTAAAATATCATAACACTACATACTAGCTAGTAACGTACTTATGTAATCTAGAGGTTAGATGAAAGTTATGGCTAGGGCTGGAGGAAATGGCGTTTGCACATTCCCTCTAAGGAATGCCATAGACACCAGGTGTGACGCCTGATCGGAAAGTCCCTAGGATTGAAAAAATTCCACTGAACTGTGCCTTAAACGTGACACAATCACTACATATACGGGAGAGAAGGAGTTAGCAGGTAGAAGGAGTTAGGACAGAGAAGCGAGGAAGGGGTCTAGGAGTAAGACAGAGGCACGGTGGGGAAAGGCATGCGAGCGGGTTAGCGAGTAGCTCTCATCTATTTACGCTCTGTGAGACTTACTCATTGTATTACTCTTGACATATTCCCTTTGAAGAAAATAAACTACAATCAAACCCCAGGCTCATCTTTATCTTTCTCCTGTCATTAAAGACAAGTACAACTAACATTTTCTCTTACAAATCAACTCACTGTTATAACAGCTCGGCTACAACTACGATATAATATATCTACAATTACGATATATTATTTTTGTGGCAGTAGTGGGAAACCACACCTCCCCACCCCACCCCATCCAACCACACCATACCATACACCATCCAGCCCCACCCAAGGACACCACATCACACCTTCCCACACCACCCCACCCAACCACACCATACCTTATACAATCCCACTCGACCAAACCACACCATCCCACCCCACCCAATCACACCACATCACACTTCCCCACCCCACCCCACCCAATCACACCAAATCACATTTCCCCACCCCACCCCACCCAATCACACCAAATCACATTTCCCCACCCCACCCAACCCAATCACACCAAATCACATTTCCCCACCCCACCCCACCCAATCACACCAAATCACATTTCCCCACCCCACCCCATCCAACCACATCATACTATACACGATCCCATCCCACCCAATCATACCACACCACACCTCCCAACCCCACCCCGCCCTACCCTAACATACTATACATCATCCCACCCCCACCCAACCGCACCATCCCACCCCACCCAATCACACCACACCACACCTCCCCACCCCACCCCACCCCACCGTACCCCACCAAACCAGACACCATCCCACCCTACCCAACCGCACCACACCACACCTCCCCATCCAACCCCAACCAACCATACCCCACCGTACGATACACCATCCCACCCCACCCAACCACACCACCACGCCTCACCCCACCCTACTCAACCCTACTCTACCCTACAATACCATACACCATCCCACTCCACTCAACCACCCCACACCACACCATCCCGTCCTACCCCACCCAACCCTACCCCTCCATGCCAGACACCATTCCTCCCCACCCAACCACCCTACACCACACCATGTCACCCCACCCTACTCTACCCCACTCTACCATACACCCTCCCTATCCCATCCAAGTACGCCACACCACACAACACCACACCACACTCCACCCTCCCACCCACCCACACCTCAGCACACCTCCCTCCCTCCCCCTACTCTTCTCTCCGCTCTCTCCACCTACAAATAATTCAGACAGGCAATTAACAGGTCGTCATAACTACCTAGGGAGCAATTACACGAGACGACTAACGAGGCCAACCACCACCACAATTAGCGGGTCATCATTAGCATGATCATTTACATCAGTATTATTGGCCTCATCATTATGATTACCATCATTACTGTTAATATGAGCATCATCAGCATTACGGTATTATCATCCTCATTTGGATCATTATTTTTCTCCTCCTCTTTTTCCTCCTAATCATCATCATTATCATTAGCATCAGCATCAGCAGCATTTTCACCACCATTTCCATCACTGCATATACTGTACAGATATTGTCTGAATCATCTTTCATTTATTATTGTTATTATTACTGTTATTATTATTATTATTATTATTATTATTATTATTATTATTACACCTCCCGCCCCGGGTATTGTTTTCACTAGGTTTGTCAGTTTGTTTGTTTGTCTGTCTGTCTGTCTCTGTTAACAACTTTAAGCGAAACTACTGGTGAGATTTTTACTAAAATTACAAGGATGACGGGCTATGGCCTTCTGATCGCCTGATTAAATTTTGGGCAAAATTAGTCCAAGGCCCAGGCTGTAGGGCCCCCCCCCCCAAAAAAAAAAAATAGACTTCTCGCTATAACTTCTTTCAAATTCGTCATATCGACATGAAACCAAAACCCAAAGATGCATTTTTCAAATCTGCATCGTATAACATGCCTTATTACATCGTCACTCCCCAGCTAGAGGTAGGAGGGTTAATGTCAGGGGGTCGGGCCTAAAATTTCAGATGGGCATAAAATCGTCAATTTTCACCCGATTTACGCCAAATTTGACATGTGACATCGTTGACTAGATATCCTGTTGTTTATACGTCAGCACTAAAATGACTGCCGGGGACGGGTTTGCTGTGCTTTGGCACCGCTTCTTGTTATTGTTATTATTAAACAAGGAAAAGTGAAGAAGATTAATCAAACAGAAAACAGTGAAACACTGATAAGAGGGATTACCAAGGGTGAGTAAGGAAGAAAGAGAGAGAGAGAGAGAGAGAGAGAGAGAGAGAGAGAAACGAACTGTTGAGGGCCTGCATCTCGTTACTACCCATTATTTATTCGATTAATTTTGGTAACTGCGGGACAATCTGACAACAGATGTCAGTAACGTTGCTTTACTGCTGTGTGTGTGTGTGTGTGTGTGTGTGTGTGTGTGTGTGCGCAATAATAAATATGCCATAAGATTCACGCCACACTTGGTATGTTTTAAATATTTTCACACTCATGGTTTGCAGATAATTGTCATTAACATCACTCTGTTGCAACGTCGTCAGTGTTGCAAGCTTACATTGATATTTTATTTATTGCAATCTTTTAATTTTTTCAGTAATTTGTTTGGTATTTGCTAGTATGTGTGTATTTTTACCGGGCGGGAAATTACTAACTCAGCTACACACACACACATGCATGCGCGTTCTCTTTCACACACACACACACACACACACACACACACACACACACACACACACACACAACCATAGCCAGTACCACCACAACTACCAGCAACACCCAAAACCACGACCAACCACAACTACCCACAATCACGACCACCACATCTATCGCCACGACAACTACTACCACACCTACCACCACCACAACGATTAAATACAACCACCACCACCACCCACTCAGCCACCCACACAACCAGGCAATAAATCAGTTAATAAATGAAGGAAAGACGTCATTAATCAGATACTATCGTTAATTACTTATATTAACATAACAAGAGGCTGGGGTAAGGATGTCAAAGGTAGCTTTGTTATCTGTAATTGTGTGTAGGATTGTTTTACTTCAGTGCCTTTTGTGTTGGCCTTTATTTTTTACTTTATTTAGCTAGCTTTTAGCCTGCCTTTATTGCTTTAAATTCTATCATCTGTTCATCTGTTTATTAATCTATATTTCAACTTGTTATATTATTTTTGGCTTACCTATCTATCTATCTTTACCTTCTACTTTATTCACCTGTTTTCAACCTCTTTGTATCTTCTAATATCCTTTGTCTACCTACCAGCACATCAGTCTATCTATCTATCTGTCTATCTATCTATCTACGAGTATATACCCACGTACTTTTCTTTTTCACTTAACTTATCCCTAATTCATGTTTTTTTTTCTTCCATTTCCTTCATATTTTTTCGCTTCCCTACTTTATTTATCAGCAGTTCACTTTGCATTTATTTCCGCTTACTCTTAATATATACTGTATTGTAGGTCTATTTATTTCTCTGTATACTCTTTACCCTGTCATTATTATACCCGCGTTAGCAAAGCGAGAGCGGGTATCGTTTTGAACGACGTGTGTGTGTGTGTGTGTGTGTGTGTGTGTGTGTGTGTGTGTGTTGTACCTGTCATCAGCCTTCTCAAAGTTGAATAAAACAATCAGTATGTACAGGATGTAGTGAGAGAGAGAGAGAGAGAGAGAGAGAGAGAGAGAGAGAGAGAGAGAGAGAGAGAGAGCATTCAAAGAGTACAACACCCACGCCCTAAAATCGGTCAGCGGTCCCAACCTGTGACTTTACCGTGTGATCTTGACCCTCTAGTAACTGTTCATAAAATCACTTCATCCTTCGCTGACCCTCAACCCGTCCACAAAGCATGGTGTAAATCGGATGAACACTCTAAACTGACCTTGACCTCTGACCTACAGTACTATTCTCTAAATGGCCTCGTTTCATTCTCAACAGACTTTCAATCATCCCATCAAGGGAGGTTAAAATCGAATGAAAAATGTCTAAGTTATTGGACTATAAATCTGACTCTCTCTTGTGACCTTCACCTTACAGAATCGAAATGTTTCATCATTGTCTGTGTGTTCCTGTGTGTTCCTGTGTATGTTT
>NC_137065.1:13693806-13738806 GCF_032717465.1 Coenobita brevimanus
AAGCGATATAAGGTAGGGCAGAGGATGTTTGAGTGGCTTTAGTGAAAGAGGTTAGTGTTTGGAATCTCCCTGTACTGTTGTTTGTAGATGATACTGTGTTGTAAAGTGAAGACGAAGGGGAGCTGCAGGGTATGGTGGATGAGTTCGGGAGAGTGTGTAAGAAACGGAATCTAAAGGTGAATGTAGGGAAGAGTAAAGTGATGGTCTTTGAGAGAGGTGAAGTCAGTGAATGTACAGTGAGGTTGGATGATGAGGAAATGGAAAATGTGAGTACGTTTAAGTACCTGGGGAGTGTGATGAGTAAGGATGGAGGTTTGGAGGGTGAAGTGCTTGAAAGGGTGCAATCTGGGAAGAAAGACTGCTCGTTCCTTGAAAGCAGTGATAAGAAACAGGGAAGTGGAGCATGGAAGTGAAAAAGTTACTACATGACAGTATTGTGATACCAACTCTAACCTATGGAAGTGAAGCTTGGACGTTGTTGGAGGGACACAAGTCAAGAGTGAGAGCAGTGGAAATGAATTATTTAAGTGGAGCCTGTGGAGTCACATGGAGAGACAGGCTGACAAATGAGGATATAAAGGAACGTTGTGGTGTGGATGTGGATGTGATAGGAAGCGTTAGGAGGAACACACTCAGGTGGTTTGGCCATGTGGAGAGGATGGAGGGTGAGAGACTGACGAAGAGAGTGTATGTGAGTGAGGTGGAGGGGGGGAGAGGGAAGGGGAGGCCGAAGGTGAGATGGACGGATGGAGTGAAGAGGTACATGAGAGAGGGGAGTGTGAATTGGGAACAGGGCAGTGAAATGGAGGGGGACAGGGCGACGTGGAGGCGATTTGTTTGTGGCCACCCCGTGTGGGATTGAGGCGTCTGGCAATAGATAGATAGACGTACACACATAAACTGGAAGTGTGACGGATGCACATATAAAGAGACATGAATCAGCAGTTGTGTCGTCATAAACGACTACTTGACAGGACAAAGGCATATATACACAGAGTAAGAAATTAAATACGGAGGAATAAAGTAATTGGGAGACAGCTAAACAGAAACCACTTTAGCTAAACAGAATTAGGTACCTGGGGGTGGTTAGTGAGACCCGGGATTGAACCAAAATAGTGATTGGTTTCTTTTAAATATTTGATGCCCACCAGCATTTACACACAGTTTTGATCCTTTTTCCTGTTTTCTGTTCTTGTTATATATTCCATGTCTCTATGAGGTCAACAAAATCGTCCTTCGTAAGACAGAATAATATATGAAGTTGCATATCCTCAGGCAAAAAGTTGAATGTGATTGCTATTGCATTATTATGGGCCATCTTTTTCTCTTCGACATAATAAAATCGTCTGGCGTCAGCAAAAATACACTGCAAGTAGGTAATTAGCAGCCAAAGGGTTATAGGCGTGTTGCTGCGGCCACTGTGGGGAAACTCTGGGATTGGGGTGTGGGATAATTGAGTACTAAATGGAGAAATAGATAAAAAGTTACCGTATATTGATAGGCAGACAAACACGAAGTCGGATGTTTAATTGGATATTTACATAAAGACATGATATATATATATATATATATATATATATATATATATATATATATATATATATATATAGATATATTGATAGATATAGATAGATAGATAGAGAGAGAGAGAGATAGCATTCCAATCGACAGGGTATCTATGTATACCCTTCTTTCTACATACATTATTCCCAACAACTTGTATCTATATTGTTTCTGGCACTTTTTTTTTTTAAGGTGCGTCAGCAGTTGCGTCATCAGCACCGGTCGAAGATGGCGGTGCTGTGAGCTGTTGCAGTGCGTTGGACACCCAACTTACTTAACCTAACTTACCTTTACCTAACCTAACTGACCCAGCATACCCTAACCTAATTTACCTACTTTTTTCCTTGCTGATTAGCGACCCCTCCTCACCCCCACAACATGCCATCCTCCTTCATATGCTGCCCTACCTTGCCCCTCCATTCCTTTCTTGGTCTGTGTCAAACGTTTGAATCACAACACAGAGAAAAAGCAGGAAGTCACTGGCCATTGCAACCACTGAGTTTACGGAAAAAGGTGGAAATTATTTTAACTGAGTCATGGTTGGGACTCATTTATACTCTTGTTCCACCTGATGTCAGGTGAGTTTATGTAGTTTACTTTGAGCACTGGAGTCTGAGAATGATAGTACAATCACACAAGAAGGAACACTAACAGAGTACAACACCCTCCCACTTCAGTTGGTCTAAGTCTGAAGAGATAATACAATCTTACAAGAAGGAACGCTAACAGAGTGCAACACCCTCCCACTTCAGTTGGTCTAAGTCTGAGAGCGATAATACAATCGCACAAGAAGGAACACTAACAGAGTGCAACACCCTCCCACTTCAGTTGGTCTAAGTCTGAGAATGATAATACAATCACACAAGAAGGAACACTAATAGAGTGCAACACCCTCCCACTTCAGCTGGTCTAAGGGCTCAACTTTTAAGCTGACTTGACGCCTTGATCTTTGACCGATTTTTTACTATATATAAAAGACTTACTTCTATCATGTTTGGGCCAAATTTAAGAAACGAGGTTTGGGTTGACCATGGATTGTTTCTTTCACCTTTGAACTATTGTTTTAAAAAACGAACTGCATCTTATTTGCCTGACTGTTAACCCTTCCACCAAGCTTATATTATGTCACGTAAGACCTGCTTTAATTATGGAGTTGAACCTTTGACTTTGTTGCCTTAACCACTGATCAAGGGTTTTCAGTGCCAAATCACTTCATCCTTACATTCCTTTCAGCTGTTCCACCAAAATCAGGTTAAATCTGATAAAACCTCTTAGATAACCATGCCATGTGACCTTCCCCTTTGATCTATTGTTTTCAAAAATAATATGTCAACCCCTGGGAAGACTTTCAGCCCTTCAACGAATAAAGCTGAGTTATTTTGTTCACACACACACACACACACACACACACACACACACACACGGATTGGCCTCCGCGGGTGTAGTTAAAGCTACCATGATGGGGACAACTCTAGTATTGTATTGCAATAAATGCGAGATATTTACTCAGGTAAGAGTGAGTCACAGGAGCCTGAAGATAAAACACGACAAGTAACACCCACTTGGAATGTCCTCTGGGAAATAAACAGAGAGATTTATTCCAGCAAGTAAGAACGGGGAAATCATGACAGATACATTGATTAGTTACGGTATTTGTTACAGAAGTGGATAAATACATTTATACATTCAGAAAGCCTGCTATATATGCCTTACCGAAAAGACAGATAAATAGACAGCAAAAAAGGGAAGATAGACAGAAACCACTACAGCCAAGACAGGTAGATAGGCTAACTGGGTCTGCTTTGTGAGGCCTGGGATCGAACCGGGGGTACTGTGATGGTTTCTTTTTTATAATTCAAGACACTGTTCTTCACTTTAGTCCATTTTTTTTCCTTTTGTACGATCGCTTGTCTTGGGCATAATTCTCTCTCTCTCTCTCTCTCTCTCTCTCTCTCTCTCTCTCTCTCTCTCTCTCTCTCTCTCTCTCTCTCGTGTGTGTGCATTATAGATACCTACAATATGATAACGACAGTTACATTTTTCATTACTTCTAAAGAACTCATTTATATCTCTTGACTTCGGTGGATATTTCTAATCTAATCCTTGGCGTATTTTCTTCATCGACATCATCAACATCATCATCATCATATTTATCCACACCTCTTTTCGAGTCTAGGGAAGGAATGGGAGAAGGTACAGATGGTAAGGTGATAAAGGAAAAGAAACAAATGACAAAGTGACACAAGCAAATTTCACACAAATCATGTCCAATTAAATGGGCCGCACCATCATTCCGTCACCATTGCAGCCCCCGGAATCCCTACTTCACCTGCCAGTTCTCAAACTAAACACAAGGCCTCACCGACAAACAGCAACGGGATCTGGACATAGATTGTGAACCAGGTTTGGATCACAATTTGTGATGAGATTCAAGGGATTCCTTTTAATCTAATCCCTTCAGTCAGATGACGTATTTATTATATTTTTGGTAACTCCAAAAGACTATGCTCAGGTATGGAGAGAATTTTGAAAGTGGATGGGTTAGACACAGCCTTCATTAACCCCTTCAGTACCAGCAGGCTTTAGTACCAGGAAGACAATACCCTGGTAGCACACAACAACAACAACAACAACATACTAGACTAAGGCAGCATCGCAGAGAAGCGATGACTTGTTGTGTTATTTTATAATTATCAGTTTAACTGCTCAGGTTTACGTATTACCTATCATATTGTGAATGGATGGACAATGGTGACGATGATGATGATGGTAATGATGATGACGGTGGTGGTAATGGTGATCATTATGATGATTAAGATGGTGATGATGATGAGGAGGAGGAGGAGCAGATGGTGTAGATAATGGTGATGATGATGATGATGATGGTGGTGGTATTGGTGATGATAGTGACCGTGACGATGGCAATGGTGTAGATGATGATGATGATGATGATGGAGGTAATGGTGATGATGGTAACGGTTACGATGCCAATGGTGTTGATGATGATGGAGGTAATAGTGATGATGGTAACGGTGACAATGGCAATGGTGATGATGGTAACGGTGACGATGGCAATGGTGTTGATAATGGAAATGATAGACGTGATGATAATGGTGATGATGATGGTGATGGAGTAGTGACGAGTGGCAATAGACACGTTCAACCCACTGGATGTCGGAAGTTTGTGAGCTGAATAAAATCGTCCGTCATCAGATCAAATGGTCGGCTTTCCGCCCGGCTGTACTGTGGGATGAAGTGTTTTATTAGCCTTTATTTCACGCAATTTGATGAATTTTTTGAAGTAATGGATAGAAAGATAGATAGATTGATAGACAGATAGATAGGTAGATAAATAGCTTTTGCTAACACTGGTCGGACAGAAGCCACACCAGTCAACACTGGTAGGTTACCGGGTCTGGCTGGGTTGGGTTAGGCCCGGGATCGAATCCATTGTATGTCGTTGTGGCTTCTTTTTACTTCATAATACCTGCGATCTCTCTCTCTCTCTCTCTCTCTCTCTCTCTCTCTCTCTCTCTCTCTCTCTCTCTTGTCATAGAAGCCTGAATGCGAACAGTGTTTTCGTTACTGATTTATTGGCACAGTAACTGTTTTCTATTATTTATCTCCGCCAGGAGGTATATGTTATACCCTGCGTTTGTCTGTCTGTCTGTCTGTTTGTCTGTTAGCAGGATTACTCAAAAAGTTATCAAATGATTTTCATGAAATTATTTGAAGGGGTAGGGTATGGCCCAATGAACAATCGAATAGATTTTTGTTGTGATCCGGAAATGTTTGTTTGTTTGTTCACACCATACCTACAAAAGTTTTCAATGAATTTCAATTAAATTTTGTGGGAGGGTGGGCCATGGGACAAGGAACAATTGAATAAATTTGGGATCGCATCCAGATCCTACCACACCGTATCTCCAAAAATTCTCAATGCGTTACTATGAAATTTAATGGAATTGTGGGCCATGGACCAAGAAACAATTGATTAAACTTGGGGGCGCATCCGGAACCGGATCCGGATCCTACCACACAGTATCTCCAAAAATTTTCAATTAATTTCAATAAAATTTTGTGGAATGGTGGGCCATGGGCCAAGAAAGAATTCTATAAATTCGAGGGCGGATCCAGATCCGGCATTGGCAGAGGTATGCCTTCTGTGAGTGTCCCTGTAGTTGTCAATATCAGATCTTGTCTTATTCTAACAATTTAATCACTCGTGCAGCAGCTGCCTAGCATGGGCCAACTGGCCTACTGCAGTTATCCTCTCTTCCTATATTTTACCTCCGCCAAGGAGGTATATGTTTTACCCTGCATTGGTTTGTTGGTTTGTCTGTCTGTCTATCTGTCTGTTAGCAGGATTACTCAAGAAGTTATGAACGGAGTTTGATGAAATTTTGTGGAACGGTGGACCATGGGCCAAGGAACAAATGCTTAAATTCTGGTGCAGATCCGGATCCAGGGTGTTCCGCACGATACCTTCAAATATTCTCAATTAATTTCAATAATATTCTAGAGAAAGGTGCTCCATAGAGCAAGAAGATTTGATTAAATTTGGGGGCGGCTCCTGATCCAGATCCTACTGTATATCCATTGATCCAGATCCTATATCCATGGATCCTTGTCAGGGATTACTCAAAAAATGTGAACAGATTTTGATGAAATTTTGTGGAAAGGTGGGCCTTGGGCCAAGGAAGAAATTAATTAAATTTGGTCCAAATCCCTATCCGGATCCGGAGTATCCCGCACAATATTTCCGAAAGTACTCTATTAATTTCAATAAAATTTAGTGGAAAGTGCTCCATGGACCGAGAATGAATTGATTAAATTCTGGGGCGGATCGGGATCCGAATACAGATCCTATATCCACGCCTCCGGATCCAGATCCTTTTTAATGGCAATGGCATTAGTGGAGGTATGGGCTCTCTGAGTGCTTTCTAGTTATACATGATGTAATGATGTTGTGGTCATGGTGGATGGCGCTGATAAACAGTTACATAGACTGAGAGTAAGACAGAGATGTGGAAATACAGACGGAAAGATACAGACTAACAGCTATGATAATAAATCGATCTATAGATGGAAAGCTATAAAATAACAGATTGAGAGATAGAGACAGATTGGTAGCATAACAGAATGGTAGATAGAGAGACAGATAGGTAGGTAGATAGATACGTAGATATGTAGGTATGTAGATAGAAATTTTTTTTGGAATAACAGTTAATACAATAGATCGATAGATAGACAGATCATGCTCTTAGGAAGGTAGATTGAGCAACAGATTTTTCTTACACATAACTGACAGAAACCAAGACAGCGAGCACTGGTAGGTAACTGGGTGTGGGTAGTGAAGGCCCGGAATCGAAACCAAAGAGCCACTCAGGTTTCTTTTTTTCATTCTTTTTTCCATATTACTCTTTCTCCCCTTACCCGAGTTCTTACTTTCTTTCTCGGTATTTTTATATATAATACTTTCATCTTTACAGATATATTTTCCTATATGAAAAGATATTAATACTGTGGGTGGAGAACGATATCCTTGCATGTCTCTGTATACAAAATAAAAATTCTCATACACCACTGCATTGTTCTTGTCAGACATTCATATGGTACACAGATAAATAGATAGTTAGACTAATAGATAGACCAGTCTCTTCAGACGTGTCTCATGGCGCTCCATATTTACCTGGCTGAATTCGTCTGTTGTGAGAATTGTCAGCGAGTCTTGTGACCTGTGATAAAGTGTGCTAGTGTGTTCTACTAGTGTATTAAATAGTGGATTCTAGTGTTACAGTGTGGTAGTAAGTGTTTTGGTGTGCTGACAGCTAGTTTTTGTCAGATATTTACTTGTGTTGACATCTAGTGCCCGAATTTTACCTTGTGCGTGAACTATACTCATTTTTCTTTTATCTGGGCGAAGATGCACTTGACATATTGGTGATTATTGGCTGAATGCAACAATAGTTTATAATCTATCATTATTAACTGACAACAAATATCTGAGGGGGAAATTTGGGTTAGTAAATATTTTTTGGACATGTTGCATTCAGCCAATCATCATCAATCTGTCAAGTGCATCTTCGCCTCAATAAAAAAAACGGAGTAGTGAGAGAGATGGCTTCCGCAGCTGTGATGAGTGTTTCCAGTGCTGTTTTTGACAAAAGCTGCCTTGGTATAATGGATCAATTTCTTAAACTGAACCAGGAAAAACAAACTCTCAGGCTGGGGCTTATTATTGTGGGCTAAGTCGAACGTCAGTAATAGGAAAAATGCTAGAGTCACTTATTGCAATGAACTGGAAAACAGAAAGATTTAGTCTTTTTAAGTCAGCACGCATCATGCAATGGTGATCCTGCTTCATAAACTTATCATTCTTCTCAGAAGTCTATTGGGAGGTAGATAGCGATAAAACTTACGATATTATTTGTCTAGACTTTAGTAAAGCTTTTGACAGGGTTCGACACGAAAGGTTCACTAGAAAGGTTCGAGCACGTAGTATAGACGGCGATATTTTAAAATGGACACAGTCCTGGCTGATGGGAAGAAAGCAGAGAGTTTTAATAAATGGTACTAAGTCGGGTTGGAGAATAATAGATACCGGTACCGGTGTACCACAGAGATCAGTACTTGGTCCCTTATTATTTATTATATACATAAATGATCTAGACTTAGGAATAACTAGCAGTGTTAGCAATATCGCCGATGACGACTGTCTTCACCTACAAAAGGACCTCGATATATTATACAAATGCTCTAAAGATTGACGAATGGGCTCTGACGTGGAAGATTATGAGTTTTTATGTATAATATTTTGATATCTGGTATTCCAGTATAATTTATATCTGTTTTATATTACATATTTCCATATTTCCTTTATTTTAATGCAGTTACATCATATGACTACAGGGTAAAATACATAATTCAGCCAAATCCTTTCTAAAAACAGTCTTTGTTGTACCAAATTTAGTACTTGGTATGAATTTATTTAACTGTTTGAATTCCTATGATTCCCAACTACTTGTGACCCTTCCTTCCATATTCTCGCTCTCCAAACTGTTTATGGTGTCCTTCTTATTCTCTTCTCTCACATAACACATTCATATACCCTTATAGTCCGTCTCTTCGTTTTACTTTATTTTTTTCCTCCTCTGCTACTTTATGTCCTCTTCTTGAGACAGAAATTTTCTTTCTCCCTTGGTGTTCTCTGATGCCCCGTCCACACAACTTTGTCTTCATGTTACTCCCATCTTCCTCATGGTAGTATCTTAAGTGGCTTTGAATACTTCTTAGCTCCTATTCTTTAGTTACCCATCGAGATAATTAAATCCCAGCATCTTCTTGTACCTAATTAATGAAACCTTTGCAGATATGAAAAATGCATTACTTGGACACAAGAGGATGTTCTGTGATAATGTTTAAAGTAAATCACTATGACAGTGGCGCTACAACGCCTCCAGTGCCACCTGTAATAGGACTGTCAGTAAAGTGTTTCAGTCTTTTCTCTGTGTCACTATTGTCTACCCATCTGTGTGTGTGTGTGTGTGTGTGTGTGTGTGTGTGTGTGTGTGTGTGTGTGTGTGTGTGTGTGTGTGTGTGTGTGTGTGTTTCTCCTGCCTCTTTTTTTCCTTCGATGCCTGATTTATTACTAACTTTCATATTCTCTGCTGCCTATCATCGCTGTTTTTTTTTTCTACTTCCATTTTCCTCTGACCAATAGTTTAGTCTTTTTCTGGTGCAATTATGTCCTTCCCGACGTGTTTTGTATATCAGTATTCTCCTGCGCAATTTCCCCGTCTTCATATCGTGCCCATTTCTCCCTATCCCCTCCTTCTCCCCCCACTCCTTCCCTCTACCCCTTCCATCTCCCTACCCCTTTTATTCACCTCTTTACTGTACCTTCATTCTCTCCCTCTGCTTCCTCGAACCTCCTTTTTCTCCCTCTCCCCATCCCCCCTCCTTCACCCCGCCCCACACTCACACACCCACCCACCGCCTCCAAATAGAATTTCTCTGGAAAATATTCTTCCTATATTTTCCTGCATTCATGTTGAGATTTAGGCGCCCAGGTGGTGCAGTGAGAGGCGAGGACGGCCGATTTTATTTTTCAGCGAATGAAATATTCTGCTGTAGATATGATTAACACAGGAAACGACACTGCTCTTAACGTCTCATGACGGGACAACTCTACTGTTCTATTCCTGGTAATGCATAAAGTTTATTCAGTTCAGGGCGAGTTACAGAAGCCTATCAGTTGATACTCTGGTATTCTGTTGCAGCTGATGTAAGACGATATTATTCAGCTCAACGACTCATAAAAACCTGAGCTTTGCATAATTATCAGGAATTCAAAATGTGATAAAGGTATATATCTCAATGGCTGTTCAGGATATACGTATGGAAGATGCTACCTGAAAGGGCAAAGCGAGAGTTATGGAAACATGGTGAAGCTGGTACTTAATGGTTAGGATTTAATACTCGTATTTTTAATACGAATAATCAGCCTAGTGCTTTGTTGCTCGGTAACCGTGCACGGGCTCTTTGCAGACTGGTTCAAAGTTTTGCAACTTTTTCTAAATGTCCAAGAAAAAAAAAAAAGTAAATGTACAGCTGCTGACATAAATACTGGTCCAGTTCACTATTAAAATAACAAGATGTGAGCACTGGCTTTCAAAACCCACTGAGGCGATCTTCGGAACCCAATAAACATTGTAGCTTTTTATAAAAGAGTTTCATACCTTCTCGATAGAAAAGAGAGCAATATTATTGTCCTCAAATGTACATACATAAGAGCTGTTCTTGAGAGAGAAAGTGCATCTCAGTTTAAAGCGTTGTTGGAAGGAGAAGGACCTGAATGACCTGAATACTGCATGTACGGTACATTAATGCAGTGTTAAAACAATGAAGGCAAATATGCAAATGAAGTGGAGAATACCGTGGCTCAATTACGTAAAGTGACCAGTGCTGGGAAGTCCTTGGTAAAAAATAAGGACGGAGAACGGAGGTTCTGCGACAACTGCATGAAGGTGTTTTAGCACAAACTATAACGTATGAGCGTTTGAGGTTGTCTTGGTATGAATCTGTGTAAGAATAAATGTGGAATCTATTATTATAAAGGATAAGAAGTATAGATATTCGAGAAATGCTGAATACGGATATCTGCTGATGCAAGCGTAGAACAGTGTTTAAAGGTATAGATATTTCACCTTAATATAGACTAACGAATCACTCCCAGGTAAATAGAATCGTCTCGTGTTACCTAACACAGACTAACGAATCATCCTCATGTAAATAGGATCGTCTTGTGTTACCTAACACAGACTAACGAATCACCCTCATGTAAATAGGATCGTCTTGTGTTACCTAACACGGACTAACGAATCACTCTCTTGTAAGTAAAATTGTCTTGTGTTAGGTAACACAGAATACTTGAGGCCTCGTGACCATGAAAGAGATAATTATTCACTTAAGTTTACCAGTATTTTATTGATGGATGGAGCTGTTATTCTTTGGTGCCTTGGCTGGGATAGACAGATTGATATAAAGACATAGAGATGGAACTGTTATTCTGTGGCTGCCTAGGCTGGGATAGACAGATAAAGACACAGATGGAACTGTTATTCTGTGGCTGCCTTGGCTGGGATAGACAGATAGATATAAAGACATACAGACATAGAGCTTTTCCTTCCATATGACTGACAGAAGCCACAACAGCCAACAGTGGCAGATAACTGAGTCTGGTTAGTGAGGGCCCGGGGTCGAAACCAGATTTCGGACAACAGGCTCCTTGTTTTCAGTGACGTCTTGCATTCCTTACCTGAGTTTTCATTTTGTTCGTTATTGTTTTCCGTACATTAGTATTCGTCTCTCTCTCTCTCTCTCTCTCTCTCTCTCTCTCTCTCTCTCTCTCTCTCTCTCTCAGTCAGTTATATATATATATATTTTTTTTAAATAACAGAACAGAGGAAGGAAAAACAAATGAACAAAAAAAAAATCCATGCACCAGATTACTGGTGTCCTCTGTTCATAAAATATCTGTAACAGTTAGACTTGAACAGCTGTAGGTTGAAGTTTGGAGGGAAACAACTCTGGGGAAGCGAGTTCCAGAGAGATGCAGTTTGGGGAATGAAAGAATTCTGATATGCAGAAGTTCTGCAGAATGGCTGAGTGATATTTCAGTCATGAGCGCTACCAGATGCCCGTGTAGCACGAGGGAAGGCATGGAGAGGTGGCACAATGGACGCAACTTCGTCTTTGTATTTGCTATAAAAATATCTGTAAAATAATGCAAGGGAGGCAACATTCCTTCTTACTTGTAGGGGAGGTAGTTTGTTAGTAATGGCAGGGTAATTATTAATTATAACAGCTTTGATCTGAATTTTGTCTAGTTGTTTTAATGCAACCTCTCCACATCCATTCCACAAGGGGGAGCGGTATTCAAGCTGAGAGCGCACATGACTTATAAATTATAGCTAACTGCTTGTCAGTGAAGAAGTTACGGATTCTGTACAATAATCCAAGTTTCTTTGAGGCGGTTTTAGCAAGTGATCTGACATGAAAGGTCCAGCTGTTGGCATTGTAAAGCGAGACGCCGAGAATTTCAATACTTTTGGAAATGGGAATATTTGTAGCATTGAAGGTAATATACGATTCTGGCAATACCTGTCTATTAGTAAATTGTATATATTTAGTTTTACTAGCATTAAATGAGACAAGGTTATTTTGTCCCCATTAACTGATCGTAGATAAGTCTTGGTTTAAAGAGATGGCTGTACTGAGTTGAGAGTTAGAGATATCAGATTTTGTAAATGGATGTCTGAGTGTGAATGAGCTATGAAGTGTTGAGTCATCTGCATATGAATGGATGGGATTGTGGGTGACAGATAAGAGATCATTAATATGAAGGAGGAACAGGGTTGGTGCCAGAACTGATCCCTGCGGCATGCCGGCGTTAACTGAGTGGAAATTGGAATATACATCATCAACTTTTACTCTCATTTTTCTGTTGCTGAGATATGAGGTAATCAAAGGAATAAAAGAGTTTAGTCCATAGCAAGGGAGTTTGGACAACAGGGAACGGTGCCACACTCTATCGAAAGCTTTAGAAATATCCAGGGCTACAGCGTGAGTTTCACCATGTAAGTCAACTGACTGATGGATGGTATGAGTCAGGAGATTGAGTATGTTAATGGTGGATCTTTCTTGACGAAAACCATACTGTCTATCACTAATTAAGTTGTTGGATTCAAGATGTTTAACTATGTGCTTATTAATTACAGTTTCAAAAACCTTACCAAGAGAAGACGTGACAGCTATTGGTCTATAATCAGAGGGGTCAGAGGAACTTCCTTTCTTCGGAATTGGGTGGATATTGGTTTCTTTCCATGAATTAGGTAATGAAGAAGTACGGATGCATATTCTGAATAATTTAGCTAGAACACAGGCAAGTTCTGGGGAACACTTTTTCAAAACAATTGGCGGAATTCCATCTGGACCTGGAGCTTTGTTGGTAGGTAAATTGTCTGGGGTGGATATCACGTACCTTGTCTGTATTTTAAGTGGAACAATTTCGGGAGTCAAGTTCTAGTGCTGGGACGTTCTGGCTGGCTTCCTCTAAGGTAGAATTTCTGGCAAATGTGCTGGCAAAGATATCTGCTTTCCCACGCGGGTCATTTGTAATGTTGCCATCTGGAGATTTTAGTGGGGGAATGGATTATGACTTGTTAAAGTTATTATTGAAAGAATTGAGAGTTGACCAGAATATTCTATTGTCATTAGGGTTGTTAAGTAGTTTTGATGCTTGGTTTTGAAGAAAGTTTGATTTAGCAAGATTTAATACAGCTTTTGCATGATTTCTAGCAATTTTAAATTGAGAGAGTGATTCAGATGTTTTTGATTTTAAGTAATAGTTATATGTTGATGACTTTTGGGCTGTTGCTCTGGCACAGTTGCTTTCAGACCATTTTGGAGAGTTCGGTCTTTCATTCATTCATTCATCATCCGATCCTATGTCGCCCCATGAGGAGCGTAGGAGCCCGGGGCTAGGCAAGTTGGTCCTGACATTTAAGATGAGAGTGACCAGTCTCACTCATCCCTGAGTGGCATTACGTGGCCGATAAAACCCAACCACCCCTTGGATATAAACCTACACCGGCTCAATCCGACTGGAACGCCTTAATTACCCACCCAAACCACAAGGCGCCATAATTTGGTTATATGGTTGCCACCCAGCGTAGTAAATGGGTTACTGGTGTACAGGAAGCCATTTGGCTTGTCACTCAGTGTAGAGTCACCCACAGGCAGAAGGAAGAGGAAGGAATGAAGGAAAGAAAGACAGAAGAGGGAGTGTAAAGTCACCCGTAGGCAGAAGGACGAGGAAAGAATGAAGGATAGAAAGGCAGAAGAGGATGGAAGAAAAGTTGGATGGGGTTGAGGAAAGGGCAGACACCCGAGAGCAGTACTACATCGAGTGAGTGGATGATAATCACATGTATTATTTCTTGAAGAGTACGTATTAAAATAATTTAATTAGGGATGAATTAATGCATATTTCTGAAACCGGTACTGATTATCATCATCAACATAATCATCACTACCACCCCACCCACAGCAGACCACTCTCCCTCATAATCCTGCATCTTGCCCCTCCATCTTGTTCTTGGTCTGTGTCAAATGTATGAATTACAACACAAAGCCAAAACCAGGAAGTCACTGGCCATTTCTACAAGATCAAAAACAACTATAGATGTATTGAAAACTTTAAGTTAGTCTAAATTTACCCCTATTTACAATATTGCAACGTTGCCTGGGGCTCGACAGTAAAGTCCTCTATGCAGCAACTTCTCTTACTTCAGAAAAAAATTGTCTGAGTAATTTCAGGAGTAAGTTACAGAGAACCTACCAATCCCCTCCTTAAGCATTTTGGGATACTAAAAATACAGGACATATACAGGGCAGTGACACTAAAATTTGTATATAATCAACTACGCCATCCCACTGCCATTAATTTTCAGAATATGTCCAGTCTTCATCCTCACAATTTACGAAAAAGTAAATTTAACTTACGACCCCAGAAACCACGGACAGAAAAATTTAAAAGATTTGTTACATATTTTGGTTGTTTAATATGGAATAAGTTGCCAGATGAATTGAAAACCATTACCAACCATGTAACCTTCAAGACGAAAACTAAAAAATATATTGTAAGCCGATACGGATGCAACTTTATATAAATTTTGATATGTCACTTTCATTTTAATTATATTATACATATCACACAAATATCTGATAAGATTAATAGTTTTCTTTTAATTACTCGATGGAAAATTATATAGCGAGCTTTCATTATGTATTGTGCTGTGTTTTCCCTTAACATATAAGGTACAACTATTTATTGAGCTCATAAAAAGTATTTAATTTCATGAGCTCAGCCTTTTAAATTATGTATACTTATATTAATATTGTACCCTGTAATTGTTTTATAGGTGAAATAAAGAATCTGGATTTGAATTTGAATTTGAAGAGATTGCTGGGAGGAGTGGTGGGATGAAACAGAGGCAGGGAGGAAGAGAATGCACTTAGAGTCAGGAAGAGAAGAGGTATGAATGTGAAGCAGCAGGGAAGAAAGAAAATAGGAAGAAAAGAATAGGGAGAACGGGAGGCAGGGAGAGATTAAGGCGGATGAGGTGGAGAGAGAGAGAGAGAGAGGGAGAGAGAGAAAAGAGGACAGACAGGGGGAAATAAGAAGGTGGATTAAGTATGGAGATACTGGGGCGGGTGGATTGGGATAAGAAGGTAGAATATGTTGTAAGAGGAAGGAATGGTTGAGAGAAGAGTCAGGAGGACAAAGTGAAATAAAATGACGAAAAGGTATAGCGAAGAGTTAACGAAGAAGGAAGGAATCTGAGAACATACGAGCGGGAGATATACTGAAGCTCCATCATCTTCATCATGATCATCATCAACTAACCCTGTATTGCTCCATGAGAAGAATAGGAGCCCTGGGTTAGACAAATTGATCCTGACATTTAAGATAAAAGTGACCAGCCTCACTCATCCCTGGATGGCATTACGTGAACAGTAAACTCCAATCACCCCTTGGATATAAACCTGTACAGCCTCAACCCGACTGGAGTGCTTTAATTACTCATTAAACCACCAAGCGCCATAATTTGGTTCTATGGTTAACACCCTGTGTCGTAGATGGTTTCCTGGTGTACATGAAACTATTTGGCGAGTCACTCAGTATAGTCACCCGCAGACAGAGGAAGAGGAAAGAATGGAGGAAAGAAAGACAGAAGCGGAAAGATGGAAAAAAGATTGGAAGAGAAGAAAGGGCAGTCACCCGAGAGCAGGTCTACATCGAGTGACTGGATGGTGAGCGCCCCCACCTACCACTATTCTGAAGATTGAACTGTCAATAAAGGTAGATAAAGCAAATGAAAAAAGAGTAAAAATGCATTGAGAAGTACAATAGAAGACGTACATTATACTCTGGTAATAAAACCAAGAGAGGCAATGACAGGGAAGAAAATAAAGAGAAACGCTACATGGACCGACGTTAAAGAGTCAGAGAGAGAGAGAGAGAGAGATGAAGGGAGTGATGTGTTTGGCGAGGAAGGGGGGACGTGATCCAAGTGATAAATATGCCACTGGGAAGAGGAAGTAAAAAGAGGAAGGCAGGCAATGCTGAAGCAAAGACAGGAAACTTAAATGGCGAGAATAAGGAGAGGATAATGTGAGGAAGGGGGAAGAATATTTTTGATAAATGATGAATCAAACAAATGCAGGGTTTGGAGGACGAGTAGAAAACAAAAAAAGTAGAAAATAGATAAAAATTAAAAGAGTAAGGAAATAATGGTGAGTGATCACATAATGTATAACCAGAGCTGGCTATGTCAAACCTGAAAATTCAATAGATATAAATGATTGGCTGAAAAAGTGATAAAGAAGAAAGCGCAGAAAAGACAAAAGGCAAAGAGAGAAGATTGGGAGGGGGACAAAAGGGAGAGGAGAATCATTTGCTAATGATGCGAGGGAGAGGACAAAAACACATAAAGGATATGTAAGAGGAAACGTGACTGGGACAGGTAAAGTGATGTAGATTTGACAGCTCGAAAAAGAACGAACGCTGTTGAGGGAAAAATGGAGGAAAAAAGGAATATGGCGAAATACTAGATAAGTGTTATGTTACTGTTAAATAGGAAGGGTGAGAGACGTGTGGGGAAAATGTGAGAGAAAGTGAGAGGGAACGAGAACAAGATTGGTTGATAAAGTGATAGGGAGGAGAGAATGCAGAAAATTATGAGAGGAACACGGAGGGGAAAATGGAGATAGGGCAATCCTGAACTACAAGCCAGGTGGTAGGAGAGAGAGAGAGAGAGAGAGAGAGAGAGAGAGAGAGAGAGAGAGAGAGAGAGAGAGAGATGGGGGGGCAAGACACACGTGAGAGGAACGTGAGAGTATGTGGGGGTAAACGAGACAGAAAAATGTGTGTGAGAACAGAGAATGAGACCCTTGTGGGGACTGAAGCCTGTAAATCGGATGAAATAGTGTTGAAAATGTGTGGCTGAGTTGAGGAAAGAAACACACCGAGAGAGGAAGAGAAAATGATTCAGCGTACAAGTAGAAAAATATGGTAATATGATGAAACCATAGTATAAGTGGCAATAACAAAAGCGAAATGGAGACGGGGAGAGAAAATACTTTAGAAATAGTGGCAATTTACGAAGACAGACATTATAATTCAGAGAAAGGAAGAATGTGGATGTTGAAAATTTTGCATATGAGTGAAAGTATGAGAGCAATGAGAGTAGGTTACCAAAGGAGACAAAAAGGGAATGAGTATAAAACTGGAACGTATAATTACTGATGTCAGTCGGAACTGAGGTGGCTCTTGTTTTAGTGCGATGGACAACAAGCCTACTATTATAAATGAACTACCTCCCCTACAAGTGAGAAGGAATGTTGTCTCCCTTAAATTATTTTACAGATACTTATATGGCAGATACCCAAACTAAGTTGTATCCTTTGTGCCACCTCTCCATGCCTTCCCCCGCACTACACGTGCATCTGGTAGCGCTCATGACCGGACTGTCACACTGCCTTATTGCAGAACTTCTGCCTTTTTTTTTCCGAATTAAATCTCTTTGAAACTCGCTCCCCAGAGTGGTTTCCTCCCAAACTTCAACCTACAGCTATTCGAGTCCAACTGTTACAGATTTTTCATGAATGGAGGACACCGGTAATCAGGTGTATGGGTTATTTTTTTATTCAGTTGTTTTTCCTTCCTCTGTTCTGTTATTAAAACAAAGCTCGTATCTGAGCATAAACTGAGTTTGAGCAGTAAGTAATTAATACTGATGTCAGAGCCTCTGTTGCATACAAGCTATTACTTTCAGTTCCTGAATTTTTATCTGGACTTGCACATATCTGTCTTGTACATACTTAAAAGTCAAATATTGCTTGACCAGGTGATGATGTAGCTGTTTTACTCTGGCCTACTGAAGGTTCATCGGTGCTTGTGCACTTTAGTGTAATGAAATGGAATACTCAGATGTTGCAGTTGATGATAAGGGTTTTGAAGGTAATGGAAATAAAACTCGTGGTCATCATATTTTTGTCTTTCTGTTTATCTATCTATCTACTTATCTGGCTAATACACAATTTTGAGTCGTGCTAGCCATTTAGTAAATAAATAAAGATCGCAACTATCATTACACACATACTATCTATTGCCAGACGCCCCAATCCCATAAGAGGTGGCCACAAACAAATCGCCTCCATGTCTTGCTGTCCTCCACCGTTACACTGCCCTCCCCTCAACTCACACCCTCTCTTATATTCCTCTCCACTCCATCCCTTCATCTCATCCTCGGCCCTCCCCTCCCTCTCCCCCCCTCCTCACTCACCTCGTCAGTCTCTCGCTCTCCTGCCTCTCCACTTGGCCAAGCCACCTCAGTGTATTTCTACTAATGCTTTCTGTCGCATCCACATCCACACCACAACGCTCATTCACTTCCTTATTTGTCAGACTGTCTCTCCATGTAACTCCACATGCTCCGCCCCTCTCAGATAACTCATTTTTCACTGTCCTCACTCTTGACTTGTGTCCTTCCAACAAAGTCCAAGCTTCACTTCCATACGTTAGGGTTGGTATCACAGTACTGTCATGCGGCAACTTTCTTATTTCCCTGCTCACTTACCTATTTCTTATCTCTGCTTTCAAAGAACCAGCAACCTTTCTTCCTTGTCATACCCTTTCAAGCACTTCATCCTCCAAATTTCCGTCCTTACTCACCAGTAAAACGTCTTCGTCTGTGAGATACGAGCGAGACCATTTCAATCATAAAGCATTGAAATGTCGCCTTACACCCCGAGGATGCCTAGAGTATATTGATGGTTATCTATCTACCAAGTTTAATGCCTGTACGACAACTGTCTGGCTTGTGGCCCACTTTTGAAGATTTTCGACTTGCTGCGCTTGGCGCGTGTCAGGTGCCAAGTGCATCGCCTGGGGGTAATTAAACCTGTTGAAAACAAATTAAGGAACTCGGCAAGCATATGACGTAAACCACGCAGTGATCGGCCCTGTGGTTACTGTTATATAAGCTTCTCTAAAACGTTACGGTCGGGCCGGGTCAGGCCTGGCCGGGTTGGGTCGGGCTGGGTCGGGCCGCTCATATGTGAGAAAATGCCACTACTTGACGAGAGACTCGCAAAAGCTTCGTCCTCGCTCGTAATCACACTACCCAAGTACATAAATGCACTCACATTTTCCATGTCCTCATCAACCAACTTCACTGAACATTCAGTGACCATTTCACTCGAAGACATTACATACATTTTTTTTTTTCAATCAACACTTAAAACACTGCTTGAGTGGGTGTGTTACTAAAGGTATCAGTGCTACTCCTGCTTCCATGTTTGTGTTTGTCAGTTAACCTCCGTAGAAGTTCATCAACATTATAATATTCGTACTTGCACTCGAAACCTGTATTGCACAGTATTGGCAAATAATTCAAGGAAACCTACGAAAACGATTGCATTTACAGAACTCCTGATGACCTCAGACCTGGGATGATTTAACCAATACTACAAATGTTTGTTACGAATAAGTCTTGGTTGTGCATTATTCAGAGCAAGGTTCTAACTCAGTCCTGCTTTTGTCGAAAACCAATACACTCACACCCCCAGCCTTACAACCTTACTCAAACCCTTTCCATTCCACACATCTTCATAGCGACACTCACAACCTTACACCAGTCTAATGACCTTACTCTTTCTCCCTCTCACCTCGCACACCCATATATGTTTACATGCACAGGCCACACACACACAATATTGGTGGCCCAACAAACCCTCATGTCAACACTCCTGGCATGAACATTCTGTAAGGAAGGAAGAATATGTGGATAAAGCGAGCAAACAAGAAATGAGGCAAAGATACAGAGTGAAAAAGAATTCACGAGAGAGAGAGAGAGAGAGAGAGAGAGAGAGAGAGAGAGAGAGAGAGAGAGAGATGCAGTATTTAGGTGACCTTGAAAGTCCGACAGCATTTGGTTAATCCTCTTTTCACTATAAAGCAGATTTGTAGTATTTTCAGGAAACTGTTCAATACATCACATAAGGTAGACTAAATCCATAAGAAAAAATCAAAATTAAAACATTCCTCTGATAATAAATTCCATGTTGCCAACTTGGTTTACTCTTACATTTTGTATAATTCATCATTGCTGTATATTATCAGATAGTCCGTGCACGGATCCTGTAATGATTATGTAAATGCTCACTGCCACACACACACGTCGGGAGGGAGACATGCTGTAGGGTGGAGGGAGTGAAGAAAAGGCTGTGTGGAGTAAGGGAGGGAAGAACGAAGAGACTGGGATAGTGAAGGGAGGGAGGGAAAAACCAAGATACTGGGATAGTGAAGGACGTGGGAGGGATGAGGAAGTGAACAGGGTGGAGGGGAGGCGGGAATGATGAAGTTGGCTGGTGAATGGAGGGAGGGATTAAGAAGAGGACATGTGGAGACAGGTGAGGATGAAAAGGTTGGTTGGTGAAGGGAAGGAGGGATGAAGAAGCGGGCATGTGGAGACAGGCAAGAATAAATGCATTGGCTGGTGATAGGAAGGAGGGATCAAGAGGCGGGTAGGGTGGAAGGAGGGAGGGAGGGATGAAAAGGTGGGCAGGGTGGAGGACGGGAGGGATGAAGAGGTGGGCAGGGTGGAGGAAGGGAGGGATGAAGAGGTGGGCAGGGCGGAAGAAGGGAGGAATGAAGAGGTGGGCAGGGCGGAAGAAGGGAGGAATGAAGAGGTGGGCAGGGAGGAAGAAGGGAGGAATGAAGAAGCGGACAGAGTGGAGGGAAGGAGGTCGAGTCTGGCATGGTGAAGGAAGGAAGGTAAACGGGAGATTTATTGGGCTGAAATACTTGCTAAACAAAATTGGTAAAAGAAAAACTTGTTAAATAAAAAACGGAAATAATAATGGGTCGAGTGGAGAGAAGAAGAGCGATACAAAAATGCATAATTACAGCCAATTAACCGTTAAAACAGGATCACACACACACACACACACACACACACACACACACACACACACACACACACACAAAGTGATGGTGAAATAAAAGCTAACAGTTGACTTTTGTAGCTAACAGTTAGTTGACTTTTGTGACCTACACTCTCCTCACATTCTTCTCCCCCCCCCCCCGCATTAACTTTCCTTATCTCACTTCTTTCTCCTCTTTGTCTATTCATCTCTATTTTTCTCATTTTTTCATATCTCTATTTTTCACTGATTTCTCATAATTTTCCTTGACTTTCCATTTTTTACCTCATAGTATATGGATGGTGGAAGGACCAAACGGTGATAGTGGCGATAAAGAGTTAGTGTTAGCGCGGTATGTCTTGTGGAAACCAGAGAGAGAGAGAGAGAGAGGGGGGGGGGCGAGGGATAAATAACAAAAGGAGAAAAATAGGAGGCAGTAAAAGGAGAGAAAGAATATTTACTCTTTCATTACAAGAGATTTTCCATAATTTGAATGAAAATATCCGTAGGTAATAAAGGCAAAATAGGAAAGACATCCTGGTACTGAAGGGGACACATGATTCTAACCCCTTATTACTGTAACTCATTTTTATAGTTGAATAAAGCCCTCAGGAAATACAAGGAATTACCTGAATTCACTGTATTGCAAGGTATAATATGAATGCATTTATTTCTTTGTCAGCATTTTTCAAAACATTTTCAGTACATATAAGGGGTTTCTATCAGGCTCAATAAATTTGTTTAGTACTCATGATATGAATATTTTTGCGGAGATAACTGCCTTGCATTTTATTTCATATCCTTTTCATTCTTTCTTTTTGACAGTTTTTTTCCCTGTCACTTACATCCCTTCTTTCTCAATACGTCTGGTTTTATTATTACTCATCCCTGCAGAACATACCTCTTCCTGCTGTAACGCGTTGACTCACATGACGTCTCTTACATTTTATTCTTACTGTTTTCAACTCATTTGATTCAACTTGGAAGAGACTGCATGCTGGAGAGGCTATATGAATTATTCATTAAACCTTACACTACTTGGGAACTATTTCAAAGCAAAATGTAATTGTCTGACAGTACCAAGAATAAAGTATACAATGTGTCACTGTACTCAAAGGGTTAAAGGGAAAGAGGTATTTATCTGCGTTTTTATGGGCATGTGTACCCCTGACGACAGAAGGGTGTGACACTGAAGTAATTTTGTATGGGTCTAAAAACATCTGCCTGTATAGATAAAGGATTATGAAACCTTCATGCTTATTAAGTCTAATGAATTACGAGTCCTGTTTGCTCCTTTAAGTAGTACCACATTCACATTTGAGGTGGTTTACCGCAAACACGCCTTTATTCACACACACACACAAAATGGATAATTCTGTTCACGCTATCACTATCACCCAGACAATACTCATGTAATGCCTCTGAGTGCACATATCCTTCATGCTGGGGTAATTGCCACACACCAGTGCATGAATCATTTGTTATCCTTAATTTCTCAGGCATTCAAGTGGCCAGTTCTCAAAAAGTCTTTCTCCCTCTATCCTTACGCCTGCATTATAGCCTTTACTCGATCAAATGAAAATGTGTCCAGGCATCTCTGAAGTTCATCTTGATTTTCAGCAAATTTTGTCTAATCACTAAAAATCTTCAGATTTTAGGGAAGAAATTAAAAAGCAATTAAAGGGACAACAAGAAGCTGCTGGAAAATAGATGTGAAAGAAAAATCACAGAGCATATGATATCCGTCTCGAGGTCTCCAACATTTTTGCTGACACTTTCAGATAAGAATGTAACAATATAAGAGTACTTCAAGTTGGGAATGAAAGTTGAATGGTTTGGAGGAGATGGAAGTACAAGGTTGCAACAGAAATCCTGGGGTGGAACACATATGTGAATTTATGATCAATTCAGTGTCCTAACTTAGATATGTTTTTACAGGAAGAATTAGACGAGGGAAGACTCTGCAGTCCCTTACCTGAATTTTCCTGCAGAAACTTTTTACAACCTGCAATTATTTTCTTCTCGCAGCTAAGATAACAGGCAATTAATTATACATGCGTTTGTGTTTCTTGGTGCTGACATCTTCCTAACATCGGCATCAGCGTTGGAACGTGTGGATAACCATCTTGCCTCTTTCTCACTCTCCTCCTCCCACTCCAGGCCGTCATAAGCGTAGTCTCTCCCCCCCCCCACTCTCTCTCTCTCTCTCTCTCTCTCTCTCTCTTAATATGCTTCATCCACTATACATTATCTCCAACCCTACTCTATAGTAGGTTCCACTTTTCGCTACAATAGTTTTTCATCATATGACTAATATTTCATTGCATCTGCCTTTTAACAGTGCTCAGTACTGACAGAATAGATACTGGTTATTCTAATTTTATTTAAACCTTTATATGCAAGGAGTGTGAGTTCGGATGAAGGTTTCATATTCCACAACGGTAACCTTTCTTAAGCGTAAGTTACGCATTAGTTCGTTATATTTATACTATTATCGTTTGTCATAAACCGTCGTACCTCCTCACAACCAAAATAAGGTTAATATTACAAGTCAATTTCTGTGCATTCTTGTTGACTGTAAAGATCGATTGCTTGCGTCATGGATATTTCTCCAAATTACAATTGGGGTGAGTAGAGTAATTGTGTGTATAACAATGGCATACAGTTGATCATGGGTAGTTTGAATGAAAAAGCTAATACAAAACCAGTAAATAGCTTGATGTAGTGGTTTAATTGACAGGAAAAAATTTAATTATTTGTACTGAAGGTTGTACGAGTACATCATACCAGCCCTATCAGGTTTCTGGGCAGGGCAGATGATGTCTGTGCTAGAATCAGCCACTCACACTGACCCACATCATCGCGGCCCGATATTTTACTTTGATCGCTCTGTGTAAATACACTTTTCATGATAGAATGTTGGTTTTGGTGTCATTTTAAAGCTGAATAGTTGTACTTTATCGTAGTATGTAAAAAAAAAAAAAAGAACAAAGAAAATAAAATGTCAAAATGATGAAGTTAGGCAAAAAGCAAAAGTTTTATACCTTGCCGTAGAAAAATATTCGGCAAAAAGTAATGAGTAAAGATATGTAAATTTGGTTTAAACCATGCAAAAATACAATAAATTACCTTTACAATGATATATAGATTATGGTAATTTTTACATTTCATTGTGCAGTAAAGCGAAAGGAAAGAGATGCACAATTTTATTTTAGTCTCGGCCGCATATTCGCTTCGCGATGTTTTTCTTTCATCGGTCGGTGTAAATACACTTTTTATGATGGGATGCAGGTTGTGGTGTTATTTTAAAGCTGAAAAGTTGTACTTTATCGTAATATGTTCATATAAGGAAAACAAAGAAAATAAAAACTCAGTGACGAGTTGAAATTAGGCAAAAACCAAAAATTTTATAACTTGCTGTAGAAAAATATTCACCAAGATAAAGAAACAAAGCCATGAGGCAGACCAGCTGTGCAGTACCGCCACACATAGACAACCATTCCGTGATAACATGCCATCATTTCGGACCCTCCACCTCCAAAATTTAACTATAAGAAAGCAGATTGGTGATCCTTCTCAAGGATCGCCAATTTAGATATATCTGAGGAGACCATAGATGTTAAGGCAGAAAATATAACAAAATCCATGTTACACGCAGCTGAGGCTACTATTCCAAAGACTTCTACATAGAGCACACTGGTGGACGCCGTATTGCCGACAAGCATTAAGAAAACGCAATAGGAGATACAGCATTTTTGATAGTCAGCCCACTGAGGAAAATTTTATTGCATACAAACAGGCACGGGCTGAGGCAAGGAGAATAATAAGAAGGGCTAAACGTGACTCCTGGCGGTCCTCTGTGTCCAAGGTGACTCGTACAACACCATTACGTAAAGTCTGGTCCACTATTAAAATATTAAATAATAAAGGCCCAAAAATCCCTGTGACCACCCTTCAGGTAAATAATAACATCTATGACGAGCCCGTGGACGTTGCTAACATCCTCGCCAGGAGTTTTTCTCATGTAAGTAGCTCAGCCAATTATGATCCGCGTTTCCAACATCATAAACGCATGGCTGAGCTACGGATTATTGACTTTGCCACAGAAGACGTAGAATCCCCATACAACCAAGAGTTTACGCTAGATGAACTGTTCATTGCCCTTAAATCCTGTAAAGACACGAGCCCTGCTGGACCAGACACCATCACGTACGGTATGATCCAGCATCTTAATCAGGACAACCTGATCAAGATGTTAACATTGTACAATGAGTTTTGGGCGTCTCGAATGTTCCCAAACTCATGGCACTTTGCGCACGTCATACCTATACCCAAAGAGGCTGGTCGTCTTATGAATCCCACTTCATTTCGTCCTATTGTGTTGACTTCTTGTCTATGTAAGGTCATGGAACGTATGGTAAACAATAAGCTTCTTTTTGTTTTAGAGTCGAAGCATTTGTTAAATGATCAACAACGTGGCTTCCGTAAATACAGAAGTTCACTAGATCATTTAATGAATTTGGAGCATTGTATTGCAGAGGCATTTGCCAATAAAGAATTCATGATAGGGGTGTTCTTGGACATCCATAAAGCCTATGACATGACATGGCGACACGGTATACTAATGAAGCTCTATTCATTCATTCATTGCCAGACGCCATGTATCCCAAACGGGGTGGCCAACGGCTTAGAGTTAATTGTTTTACAGGGAGGGGCACTAATCCTCCACCAACCCCACTTGACACATAGGGATGCCAACAGCATCTGGTGTTCCCAGGCGGTCACCCATCCAAGTACTAACCAGACCCAACGTTGCTTAACTTCGCTGATCGGACGGGAAGCGGTGTACTCAACGTGGTAAGCTCTATGCTTATGGTTTAAGAGGAAATTTGCCTATTTTTATTTCAAATTTCTTAAGGGACAGGACTTTGTCTGTCAAATTGCCCCATAACGTAACATCGGATATATTTATCCAGGAAAACGGGGTGCCGCAGGGAAGTGTGCTTAGTCCTACTTTATTTAGTATTATGATCAATGATATTCTGTCATCAGCTCCCATCCCGAGGAATCTTAAATACTCGCTCTATGCTGACAATTGTGCAATATGGGAAGACCGTAATGCACAATTTTCGGCTGGGCTGATTCAAGCAGCCCTTGACTCCGTCCACCAATGGGCCTTGCAGTGGGGATTTAAGTTTTCCGTCCGTAAGTGTGCTGCTGTAGTCTTCACTAATCGTAACGTACCTAATTTGTGCTTAACTTTGGATAATCAGGCGGTACCTTTTCAAAATTCTGTAAAGTTTTTAGGAATACATTTTGATCGTAGAATGAATTTTAAACTTCACTTTAATACTTTGCTTGCTCGTTGTGATAAACCGTTAAATGTCCTCAAGTACCTAGTGGGTACTACCTGGGGTGCCGACAGAAAATCTTTATTAATGGCGTATAAGTCACTTATTCGATCGAAGCTAGACTATGGTGCACAGGTGTACGGCTTGGCATCCGATGCCATGCTGAAAGGATTGGATGTGCTACAGAATAAATGTTTGCGAATGTGTCTTGGAGCAGTCCGGTGTACCCGTGTAACTCGTATGGAAGTGGAGGTGAATGTGCCTCCCCTCCGTATTCGCCGTGACCACCTGGTCTTATCGTATGGCATACGAACATATAGGAAAAGTAATATCGGTCCAGAGTATTGGACAGAACTGGGATTTTTCAAGTCTTTATGAAGTAGGAAACACCCGGGTAGGGACCTATGAGCTTCGCGACTATGAGCCGTAGGCGGAGGGCGGTACGCTTAGTACCCTCCCAGTGCGATGCCTCGCCCAGCACCCCGGGGATCCAATGGGATATATATATATATATATATATATATATATATATATATATATATATATATATATATATATATATATATATATATATATATATATATATATATATATATATATATATATATATATTATATATATATATATATATATATATATATATATATATATATATATATATATATATATTTTAAGGTGTCTCTTATACAAGCGAAAAATGAAAAGTATGATATAAAGGCCTGCGAACTAAACATTCCGGTTCTATTTCAATAAATTTGTTGTACCACAAAGTTTGAAATCGATTGAATAAGTTTTACTATTAGATCTCACGCCTCATCTTTCTCTATATCACCCTCTTTAAGGTCCCACAATACATATTATATAATCAAGAAGCACATTAGTGGTAGGTGGTGGCGACCATCATCCACTCACTTGATGTAGTGCTGCCTACTTCTTCCTTATCCTTTATCATTCCTTTTCTGTGCCTTCCCTCCTCTCTTCCTATTTCTCTCATCTTTCCTGTCCCTACTTATTGCTTTTCTTTCCGTTAGAGGTGGCTTTACATTGAGTGACCAGCCAAATGGTTTCCTGTAAGCCAAGAAACCATTTACAACGCTGGGTGGTAACCATATAACCAAACCATACGTGCTCCCTACGTGTCAAGTGGGTTGGTGGAGGGTTAGCGCCCCTCCCTGTAAAACAAATAACTCAGAGTCAAATGGCCACCTCGTACGGGATTATGGCGTCTGGCAATAGATAGACAGATAGAAGAAGCACATGATAAGTTTCTATACACTCTTAAAAACCCAGCAGTAATTTTCAGGGTAATCTTGCTGAATTTTCCCTCCTTGGCCTTCGCCAGCTTCCTGTGCTCTGCCACTATCAGGAATCTATTCCACAGATCCTCTTCATTCCTACTCGCGAGGAGAAAGTCTTTCGGGAGTTTACAGTTCGCATTGCCGGATCATTAACGCAGGTAAGACCTGTGATGAACCCTTTGAACTTCCTGAATCACTCTTCATCTGACCAGCTCTTCACTTCTTTGTCAAGCCGTTCCACATCCTCCAGCGCATTCATCCCCCGGAACTTGAAAAGCAGCCAGCTCTCCTGGTCCACAAATCTCGAGAGATTGGGTCTGGATCCAGCATCGGGCTTGTAGCTCCTGTTTGTAAAGAAGCCAGGGCCGGGTATCATGGTATTTCCGTTTTCTGGGGGATATTTAGTAGGACAGTCAGTTGACATTTGAACGTCGGTGATCTGTTTTTTTTCTTTTCCTCTTCAGAGACGGCTTCATCAGCTAAGCCGAAAATTACCAGAGACTGGGAGAGGTAATCCAGGCGGTTGTTTAGACTCTTCAGGTATTTCTCCGCTGACTCTTTCAGTATCTTTCTATACTCCCTCATTTCTTGGATAGTCACAAGGTCGTTTAAAGAGGAGTGGCAGTTACTAGGGACGTGCGGAGAAAATTTTGAGAGTGGAAGACTACACACAGTTCACTCATGACCAAAATCTCATTCTTCTCTTCCTCAGTGAACATGTTAACCTGGTTTGACAGCAAGTCCATGACGATGTAGTAAATGACTTTCTGCACGAACTTAGAAGAGCTGACTTTCATTGGCTTGAAGAACTCGAAGCCAGTCACGTTGCCCCCTAGGTAGACGATCACTAGTGTGAGAAGTTCACGATAGTCCGACCCTGGGAATACTGCAGAAGAGAGACTGTGCTTGGCCCATGCAAGGATGGAGCGTGCTTTTGCTTCCGTGAAGGTGCCCTCGTATTTTTCCAAGTTGAACTAAACCAGCTGCGTGTAGTTTATTTGTCCTCTTATGCTGTCCCAGTAGCTCCCAAAGGTTTTAAATAGCTTGTCCCCAGGGCTAATCTTCCGATGCCTTGAAACCACCAGAGCTGCGTGTTTGGCATGGAGCTCATACTGATGCCTCCTGCAGGGCATTTTGAGGAGCTTTCTCCCCAGACGTTTCCCCAGCAGAGTAAAGGAGCCCTTATGACGGCCAGTATTAGTCCCAGTTGTGTCAAATACAGTGGCAATAATGGCAGTATCAGCCCAAAACTTGTCAAGGAGCTTCCCCACAGCCTGATCCTGTGCCACACCAATGCCGGATTCCATTCTGGGGATCCCGAAGAGCTGCTCTGTGTCACGGAGGTCAGGAGAGGTGACCAGTACTGCCAGTCCGTCCTTTTCTTCTTCATCCTGCTCAGCTGGTCTCCAACCTCATCGTCCAACAGCTTTCCATCTATGTGGAGAACCAGTCTCGCATCACTCGTGTGTTTCTTTGAAGTCGCAGACCTTTTTCCCGAAGTCCTCCTGTCTCTAGCCACAGATGATTTAGATATAGGAAAATCGGTTATATCACCACCACTTTCTGTGATGAAAGCCGCAATCATTCTCTGGTGTTGGACAATACGCTAATTAAGCCTCAGAGCTGCTACACCTGTTTTCAGAATACTATAATGTTGAATGGAACATTGAGAGAAACAGTCTTCCCACTTGCCTTCCTAGCCCGCTTTGCCAATAATATTGCTCCTTAGTATCCCCACTTTTAATTGATAATGGTCCGGGAAATTCCATAGGGAACTAATCTTCTTCAAACTCATATCCTCTTTCATCGTCGTCAGTCTGACAGAAAGACTCCATCTTCAGCATCCTCTGTTTCTCTTTCCTTTCCTTCCGTTTCCTGGCGAGGTCCCTCTGGTCTTTGCCCACTAACACTGCCTGGTACCTCTTGTCAACAATAGTGAACATCATCTTCCTCTCACCGAACTGGTCTTTGAGAAAGGCAAGGTCACGTTCCTCTTACGTCGTCTGCCATTCTCAGCGTGTCGTATCTAATCTCCTTTTCTGCATCCTTGGCCAAAATATCAAACATCTTGTCCAACTTCATCCTGAATTTTTGCCTTTCCGCTTCAGCAGGTCTTGTCAGTCTTTACTCCTCTTGGTTAACGTTTTATATTCATTATAGAGTGACAACAACTTTGTTCTGTTGACTCGATCTGAGACAGTTATGAACTCCTCCTGCTGCCACATGGTCCTCACTTTTCTTAGAGTGCACCTATTCTCTCTCGATTTATCTCTGCATCCCCCAGACTGGTCGCACATTGCAGTAAATGTTTTGCCGCCTCCAGGGCGGAAGATAGTGCTAACGATTTGTTGATGAAATTTGTGTTTCTCCTTGTAGTTCTTCCATCCAGTGTCCTTTAAGATATCCCCATTTGCTAGGAGGAAGCAGTCAAGAATATCTGGTCTATGGTGGACGATCAGGAACATCCTCGTGCGGGATCTTGTTCGTCCCCATTATTAATGTTTCCTTCTGACAGAGATTATTCTGTAATGAGACCAGAACATCTTCGGGAATTCTTTTACCTGGATATTGTTATTTCATTATTATACAAGAGGTAGTGATTAATACAAATATGTTGATAAAAGAAGGAAGTTTTCACTTGAATACGTTTAAATACATTGTTGTGCCATTGTTCTTCTGAAACAGAGTCGTCGCGTGTGCTAAGGCGGCGAGCACAAATGATTCAAGCGACTCGACAACAACAGTGCCAGTAAGTGGTCGAGCGACACGGTGTCTCGCCTGTGCGGGGAGGAACATAAATTATTCTTGTTTATTATGTGGAAAGGTGCGTGTCCAGCCCATGTGAGCAAAAACCAGGTTCTTCCTCTGTGTACTGAAAGAAGTCTAGTGGCTGCGTTTAATTCGATGTTCCAAATCTCAGGTCCAATGTGAAAAGTGCTAGAATCGACCTAAAATTTTGTGTGGAAGCTCAAATTATCTTATATAACTAGAAAATATAGCTTGCATATTCCAGGAAAGTATCGACCATATAAAGGACACGCTGGTATATATATATATATATATATATATATATATATATATATAAGGTGTGTGTGTGTGTGTGTGTGTGTGTGTGTGTGTGTGTGTGTGTGTGTGTATACCGTAAATACACACAGGTTAAAGACGCGAGGTGGCATGATTAAGGAAGAAATTGGCAGTAGATGATTATCAACAATAAGAAGGCACTGAAAAAAATAAAGAGAAAACAAGGGAATTTAGACAAACACTGGGCACCATAACGTGTTTCAGTAGGACTGATAAGGGTGTGTGTCTGAAATTGGTTGATGTTATCTCCAAGGGACGGCGCTTGGCATGCCTAAGTTTGACTACGTGTTCATTGTTGTAAAGCTCACTAGATAAATATTTTAGGTTTTCTTACGTTACTATATTCTGAAAAAAGAAAAAGTCAAAGAAAAGCAAAATAAGTTGGGTTAGCAATTTCCTTTCATTCTGCTAGTAACGACTATTATGTTATTACATTCGCCAGGCGTTGGTTTGTTTGTCTGTTTGTCTGTTAGCCGGATTACTCAAAAAGTTATGAACGGATTTTGCTTTCATTTTTTTTTTTTTGGAGGGGTAGGGTAAGGCCCAAGGAACAACCCATTAGATTTTGGTGGTATCATCATCCGGATCCAGGATTTTTTTTTTTTTTTTTTTTAGGATTCTCTACCATTGCGAATAGTGGCAATTTCAACATTTTGGCTTCTAACTCGATAAAAAATGCCTACAATGCATGCACAAAAATTACGAGATAACATTTCCATAAGATCTACTACACACTGTGTCTTGGTGGAGGTTTGCCATCTCTGATTGCTCTTGTTAATAGCTGATTCCAAATGTGCTAATAAAACTTTACATGGACATTCAAATTTAAAGTATGGTTACGATTTTCACCTCATATTTGCATCCATATTTAGCCATTTTTAAGTGCATAGTATTCAGGAGTCATTGTAATGACGACAATGGCAATGCCTTTACATCTCTCTCTCTCTCTCTCTCTCTCTCTCTCTCTCTCTCTCTCTCTCCAGTATCACAGTTTTCTTACCCCTTGTCTTTTCTCACCTTTTCACCCTTGCTCGAGTCCAAGATAATCGGGGGTGATGGGTCGGCAAGTGCCGCACCACCGTCTCAGTAGCGTATTTGACAACACGAAAGGGTTTGTAAGTGGTAATGGAACGAGAAAACTTACACTATCATTTTTTCTCCCTTGTTCAGTCGGGGACAAAAAAATTCACCTCCTGTTCCACTGCAACTATTTACACTTATGGCTCATCCATCACTGACTCCCTGACGCATTATATCAAAGAGAATCATCTATAAGAAGCGACACACCAAGCCTCTCTTAGTTTATAATCATTAGCTTGTAAAGTGAGAAATGGAAGAGGTGAAATATAAGGTAAACATTATCCTCAACTATACAGTTTCAGTACACACACACACACACACACACACACACACACACACACACAGCGCTCCATACCGAGCCAGCACGGCCAGTGGCATTACCTAAATTAGTATCTTTATATGAGTCAAGTTCTGTACCAGGTTAGACTAAATGATTTTTTATTATTAAAAGAAAAAAAATAATAAAAAGTTTAAACAAGACTTGTTCAAACAGAAAAGAGAACCGAGTGGCGAAAGAATGCGCTCAGTCAGCTGAGGTTTGTTTAGACTACAACTGCCCCGGGGAATGTAAGTACATGTACTCTGTGCTTTTAGTATTACAAAATGGACACATACTTTAGTAAAGCAAATTTGGAAAAGAAAAGGGATAAAGGTAGAAAGCAAGATGATGATTTTTACCAAGAACTGGTTGAAGTGGAGACTCACAATAGACTGGTTGAACGTGTAAACAAACTGGAAATGGCTTTCAAAAACGAAATTGATGAATTAAAGAAGCAGATGCACTTGCAAAAGGAAGAAATAGAAAAACTAGGAAGGGAGGCCAACAAGAAAGACACAACCATCAGTGAACTAACAGTGGAACTGAGTACACTTAGGAAGAAAATGAGTGAAATGGCAAGTACAGTAGTCAATCATGAGAGTATAATGGAAGAGTTCAAAAATGATACAGAGACAATTAGGCAAGTAAGCAGTCTGATAGACCAGAGCAGTGATATTGAGGAGAAGATAACACAGGTGAATGAAGCTGTGCAAAGCTACAAAAATGATGTGGAAACCACATATGCTGAAATGGTGAAAGCAAAGAAAGACTTAGAAACAAGGGTGGAGTAATAAAGCATTAAAAAGGAAGTGAAAAGAATAATCCAAAACAACCCAAAGTTAGTCAGAGATTCAGTAGATATCAACAAATCTATAGTAATCATTGGTATAGAAGAGGAAGAAGTAAAAAACAAGATCAGAAGAGACAAAAAGGAGATGACAAGTGTAATGAGCTTACTGAAAGAAGTATCAGAGGAAATCTGTAGTAAAGACATAGAGGAACACAAAAGGTTAGGGAAATACGAGAAAAGCTAGACAAGACCTCTAAAGGTGACTTTCCAGAGTGTAAACATTGTGGAGGAGATACTAAAAATGCAAAGAATCTTATGGAGAAAGAGGAGTTCAAAAATGTATGGATAAAAAGATGCCTAACACAAGAGGAACTGGAATTACTGAAAGAGAAGAGGGAGGAAGCAAAAACAAAAAATGAGGGAAGATCAGAAGAGGAGAAGAACACATTTTTTTACAAAGTAATAGGATTGCAGGTACGAAAGTGGTACACAAACAGGAGGGAATAAAAAGGAGGAAGGTAGTAGAACCATGTCATGACAATTATATAAACAAGATAATAAAGTTGATGTACTCAAATGTGGATGGAATGGTATCTAAATTACTAGGGATGAATGATTATGTCAGAGAAAATGAACCACAAATAATATGCCTAACTGAAACAAAATTAACACCAAGGATATCCAATGACATACTAAACTTAGAGGAATACAATATATGGAGAAGAGACAGAAATTTAAAAAAAGGAGGAGGAATTATAATATTAACTAAGAAAAATCTAAAAGTCAATGAAATAAAACTAGATATACCATCACAAGTAGAACTGATTGCAGTAGAGATCAACACATCTGAAGGGAAAGTACCGGTAATTGCAGCCAATTTGTACATGCCACCCAGATCAAACACATGGGAAAGAGACGAATATGAGGACCTGGCAGAGAGTACAATTCAGAGTTTAAGATCATTACTACATAAAAAGGAAGAGAAATCGGAAAGAATAATACTAACTGGAGATTTTAATACAAATATAAATTGGAATACCCTAGATATAATTAGCCAAGAAAGCTGTTGGGACCAAAATCTCCTGGATCTCGTGCAAGAGTTTTTCCTAACGCAACATGTGAGGGAAACCACCAGAAAAAGAGGACTCGATGTACATACCTTCAATGCTAGATCTAATATTTACTAGGCAAGAAAATGATATTGACAGTTTAATATATCACCCTCCACTCGGGAAAGGCGATCATGCAATACTAAATTACAACTTCAGGACAGCATATGACATAGTTAATAGCAATGAAAGTTACAAAAGAGCCTAAACTATAAAAAGGGAAATTATCAAGACCTAAAGAAGTATTTCTTAGAAGTTGATTGGGAAAATGAGCTTAGAGGACAAGATTTAAATGCTGTATATAAAAAATTCTGTGAATTTTATGAAATAGGAGTCCAGAAGTACATCCCACAGCACAAAGAAGCAGATAAGAAAATACAGAAATGGTTCAATACAGAATGTAAAAAATCAAAAGAAAGAAGAGCTTTGTTGTGGAATAGATACAGGAGACACAATAGTGAAAGGGCGTATAATAATTACAAACAGGCAAGAAACGATTATACAAGAATAAGGAGGGAAGCCCAAAAACAGTTTGAGGAGGATATAATAAATAAAAGTAGTGATCAACCAAAGCTGTTTTACAGCTACATCAGAAGCAAAACCAAAGTAAAAGATATAATACAATCCATTACGGACGAGGAAATCACCTATACACAAGAGAAAGATATTTGTGAAGCACTAAATAAGAATTTCCAATTAGTTTTTACAGAAGAAAAAAATTTTGAGAGAGACTATGTGGAACATGCATGTCCACACATACTACCAGATATACAAATATCAGACAAAATAATACAGGAGGAGTTAAGTAAATTAGACAGAGGAAAAGCAAGTGGTCCTGATGAAATTTCATGTTGGGTACTACGAGAATGTGCAAAGGAGTTAAGTAAACCATTATTTTTAAGTTTCAAGAAATCCTTGAGTCAAGGTAAACTACCTGATATTTGGAAGAAAACAAATATTGTCCCCTTATTCAAGAAAGGAAATAGACAAAATCCACTCAGCTACCGACCAGTATCACTGACCAGTGTTGTAAGCAAGGTATTAGAAAAGCTTATAAGAAAAATTTGGGTAAATCATCTAGAAGAACACAGTATGACAACAGAAAGACAGTTTGGTTTCAGAAAATGAAAATCATGTGTTACTAATCTGTTGAGCTACTATGACAGAGTAACAAACACAATACAGGAAAGAGAAGGATGGGTGGACAGTATCTATTTAGATTTCAAGAAAGCATTTGACACAGTACCACACCAAAGACTTTTATGGAAACTGTACCATCCAGGAGGAATTCGAGGCAAACTGTTTTGTTGGATGCAAGATTTTCTCATAAAAAGAGAAATGAGAACAGTACTAAGGGGAAACTACTCATCAAGGAAAGAAGTGACTAGTGGAGTACCACAGGGTTCAGTGCTGGCACCAATCATGTTTTTAGTGTATATAAATGATATAAACAGTAACACTGGAAATGAAAGCTATCTGAATATGTTTGCAGATGATGCAAAAATACAAAGGATAATTACTAACACAGACTCTTGTAAAGAGCTACAAGAAGAATTAAATAAACTTCATGAATGGAGTAATACATGGCAAATGGATTCAATGTGGACAAGTGTCATGTAATCAAGTTTGGTAAAAGTGGAAAAAGACCTGATTGGGGTTATACGTTAGGAAATAAAACCCTATACACATCAGAAAGAGAGAAGGACCTAGGTGTGATTATCAATAACAGACTATCTCCGGCTGACCACATCAGCGAGAAGGTACGGAACATGTATACGCTGCTTGCAAATATGAGAATAGCATTCACATACATAAATGAAGACATGCTAAGAAGGATAATAACATCATTCATTAGACCAACCCTGGAATATGCATCGGTAGTTTGGAGTCCTCATCTCAAAAAACACATAGACAAGACAAAATTTTCAAAGGGCAGCTACAAGATGGATACCAAGCTTAAGGGACCTAAGCTACGAAGAAAGACTAAATAAACTGAATCTACCAACACTACAGGAGAGAAGGAAGAGGTGACATGATAATGCTATATAAGTGCATATCAGGGAAGGAGAAAATAGACATAAATGATTACTTAACATATGGAGAAGCATCAGCAAGAGGACACTGCAAAAAACTGCATAAGAAGAGAGGTGATGAAGACGTAAGGAAATTCAGTTTCCCAAACAGAGCAATTGATCAATGGAATGCACTACCGAATGAAATAGTCTGTGCCAAAACAATTCACAAATTTAAGGATATGTACGATAAAAATGGTTTAAGACAGGGGACAGTACGAGCTTGACTCATTCCTGTAAAGATACAATTAGGTTAGAACAATTAGATAAGAACACACACACACACACACACACACACACACACACACACACACACACACATCCTTTAACTTTCCTCAATTGCCAACAAAACATACCAAAACTTTTTGGTGAATCTTTCATTAAAAATATTTCTCCTCTGAGCTGCCAGCAATTTTGTTGAGAGTTTACGGCCAAAATACACCATCCTGTATCTTATGACACATTAAGTGAAACTGACCTGATGATGAGCTACATTTTTATCCCAGTAGTAATTGTTGCAGCGAAAATCGCATCATGGATTTTTGTGTAGCCGAAGTGTGTAGGATAACGTAAAATACCGTATTAATTTAATGTGGTGTTTTTTTTTTTGTTTTTTTTTTTCGGTCAAACCAATAAGAGGCCTAAGTACGTCCCCTGACACCACCACTTTTACACCACCACCACCCTCACCATCACAACACATCATCACCCTCACACCTCCGTCTCCCCACCACCTCATCACTGATCCCCACACCTTCATCCTCACCACCATTTTTCCATCACGATCTTACTCATTGCCGTTAAAACTTCTGCCTTTTTACTGAGTCTCTTTATCGTCCAAGACTTATTATGCTTCCTGCTTCCATTCCTTCTCTCTCTCTCTCTCTCTCTCTCTCTCTCTCTCTCTCTCTCTCTCTCTCTCTCACCACATCCACTTCCATTTAACTTCTTCCACCTTCTCCCTCTCCTTTGTATCCTTCCTTTCAAGTTTCTGCTTCACCATCCACCGTAATGCCATTCATCATGCAGGAGGTCCCACCACTAACACTACTTATCATTGCTGAGTCAATGATGGAGAGTTCTCTTCTGATAACAAGAAAAATTATTACACGACTTCAATTGGCGGCGTGTGTGTGTGTGTGTGTGTGTGTGTGTGTGTGTGTGTACACATTATGATGGATTGCAGATTGCTGTGTCGTTGTTATAATAATCTAAGTGAAGCCATTTTTTTTTCATTGTGTCTTTCAGTCTATGCTTCATGTTGATGTGTCAAAGATTTGTACACTATAGTACAAAACCAACCAATGTAACTCCTGGCCATTCACCTCAGACTGCACGACGATTTATGGAGCAGATAATCAATTTCATCGAAGTCTCAATCTTTCTTTGCAATATATCAGACAACAACCGATGATAAATCCAGATCCCCACTTATACTGTTGCGTGATCAGAGATAAGTGGGAAAGACTTTGTCTAAGAGTCTGGCTTGCCCAACATTAAAACCCGGATTCTTCCAGAAGACCACTTTGGCTCTCTTATGCTACCCTCGTGTCTTCTTTCCCTTAATTCCCCAAACACACAACATATTTCTGCATCTTAAAACTGTTCTGTTTCTGAGATGTATTGTAGATGGCATGGAAAGTTTGTGGGAACCTTTCCTGTAGCGATTTATTTTGCATATTGCGCCTTAACATTCTCTTGTTTATGGTTTATGTATTAATATCGACTTAGTTTACATCAATGGAATACAAGAAGACAGTGAAGTGTATTTGTACAGAATATATCACTAAGAATGCCAATGGAGTACAGCGTTATGGAACTTTGTTGTGGGGAGAAACACGAGATGAAAATAAACACAAATTGTTTTGGAGGTAAGGAAGAAGAGGAGTTTAAAAAATATGTAAATCAAGGATATATGTAACGAGAGGAAAACTTGAGAGCAAAAAACAGTTGCTGTAAGAACAAGTGTTGCTGAAGTCTGGAATGACTTTTAGTTTGTTTGAAAGGAATGGAAGAATGGAGCAGGAAGAAGAGTAAAGAGAAAATGGAGAGGTGGAAGTGGAACCGAGGAAAGAAAAGTTGTAAGTGGAAGAGAAAGGAAGAGGAATTTAAAGGAAGGGTACGGACAAATGTAGAGAAGAAAAAGAGATGAACAGAAGAAGGAAGGCTGGGTACAGCTTGGAAAAGAGTTGTTAATGGAACAAAAAAGGGACGTGAAAGGCAGAGTAGATGGGAAGTTGCATGGAGAAAGAAATGAAGGTGCAAACAGGAGAGAGACAAAGGAGGAACAAAACAGAAAAGAAAGAAGCTGTGAATCACACAGAAACACAAGAGAAAAATTAAATTGGAGTGCTGGTGACAGGATGTTAATTAGACTGAAAAGGACAATGAGGAAAAGAAAGAAAATAATGACCATTATAAAGACAGTCACTGGAAGAACTGGAATATTCACTTTTAATTAGCATTTGCTTCATCTTAATTCAGTTATTATTCTGTGTGTGTGTGTGTGTGTGTGTGTGTGTGTGTGTGTGTGTGTGTGTGTGTGTGTGTGTGTGTGTGTGTGTGTGTGTGTGTGTGTGTGTGTGTGTGTGTGACGGACAAAGATAAGAAAAAGTACGTTACAGTAAGAATGTCAGTTCAGATTGTGAGTACTTGCTTCAGTGCAAGAAGTATAGCACACAACCCAGTTTGTAACGTGGACACCCAGCTATTGATGCGAGTCACTTTCTCATACCAGACACCATCACCTTGATGGACAACCACAGCACTCCCAGTTGGTCCAGTGGACTGACTGACTGAACCAGCTATGTACATTGTTTGATTCAGCCAATCAGTCGACTGATTGACAGAAGCAAATGGTCTCTGATGTGAGAAGTTGGCCTTTATAAATAACTGTGCCTCTACACCACAAACCAAGTTGTGTGTTATACTCCTTGCACGGAAGCAAATACTCATAACTTGAGCTGACACCCTTATTGTAACGGACTCTTTATCTTTGTTGTCCTTAACTCCTTATATCGCACCTACAATGTACTTGTGTCTGATGACAGGTATAGGTACAACTAAATCCTTAATGAGGGTACCAATGTGTACATTGCATGGATTCCATCTCATGTTGGCATCTGCATGCATGATACACATGAACTGGCTAAGACCGCTACCCAGAGAGAGAGAGAGAGAGAGAGAGAGAGAGAGAGAGAGAGAGTTATCTATAATTTCGGTTTCTCAACAGCAGTTTCAAGACAGTTTGAAAGGGAGCAACAGTTAGCCTTCTCAGAAACACAAAACAGCGAACTGGACACAGGTCAGTTCGTTTATCATCACTCTACAATATGATACAAGAGGAGCCCCATATTTTTGGATGATCAGAGTCAGCAGACTCGTTGATGTTGCTACTGGTAGGCTTAGATTAGGTTATAAGTATCTTTGGCACGGTACAGACCGCGTTAGTGCTGACACCAAAGGTAAACTATATACTGTAAGAGAAGCCTTCCACATACACTGTGGCATTATGTAGTGCAATGTGAGAAGATACAGTACAGGAATTTAATGTTGACGGCAAATGTAATCTACCGTAAGTAAGAGAAACCTGCCACAGACACACTGTGGCATTATGTAGTGCAATGTGAGAAGATACAGTACAGGAATATAGTGCTGACACCAAATGTAAACTATGTAAGAGAAACCTGCCACACACACTGTGGCATTATGTAGCGCAATGTGAGAAGATACGGTACAGGGATAAAGGGATCCTTTCATCGCGACTTTGGTAGATATGTGTAAATACTTTATACACGATATTTTAAAAGAGATTCTGAGTAGATATGTAGACATTACTTAATGTAAACAAAGTGCTATCACGCAGTGGACTTTGATAATCCTAGAGATTTAATGAACATTTTTATGTTAACAATTAACCTTGTATATGAAACATTTCATAATTTTGATCAAGTACTCCAGACTGTGCTTACGGTAAGTGAAGTCCTGTCCCACAGTGGGTTCCGAGAATCTTTGATATTCCATAAATATTTATAATTATTTTGACAATTTACTTTGTATATGAAATAGCTCGTCTAATGTGATGTGCTAATCAAAGATCCTGGGGTCCAGACAATGTGTCTCCGTCATTGTTAAGCTTCCACCCACAGGATGGGTGTGGGGCATATAATGTTTTGATGCTGATCTTAACAACATTCTCTCTCTCTCTCTCTCTCTCTCTCTCCATTTGTCTTGTTTTCCAGCTTTCTTTGTTTTGCCACTCCACGACCATTTATTTCTGTTGTTCTTTGTTGCCTTTTACCATCTCTACGTAGCTTTCACTGGTCTTACGTATTTTTTCTCACTCTGTTTAACACCCAACGCTCGCTCTATCTCGTTTATGAGTCTAAGGGATGTAAAATGGTTTTCCAATTTTCTATGAAGGACTGTAACAAGAACTTAAGAAAACGATAACTTTTATCTTAACATTAGCAAAGACGCAAAGTATGATTGCAATGTGACCACACAGGAGGGCTGATAGCCACAGTAGAGAGTGAGTCGACATTGGCATGTCGACTGGTAGAGAGGGAGGTGGGTAGGTAACTAGGTAGGTAGGTGCCACCAGTGTCGACAATGTAGATATTGTAGAGAATCCTTGCCACCAATGTCGGGTATCGTAGAGGATCGTAAATTACTGCTACTGCCAATGTAAAATCGCGAGGCGTTGGATAGCGTGGAGATTGTATATTTTCGAGGCAGGTCTTTTCTCTGTCTCACTGCCAGTGTTACATATTGTGCTATGATTATATAATGCCTATAACCATTATATATTGTGCTATTAATGCCTATAGGCAGGCACAGTATTTGCTCTAATGGCAATAGTTGGAACAGGGAGGAAGAGAGAGTACACGGCAGTCTCTTACCCTACCTCCTTTCTAATGTCATTTTCTAGTCTTCATTTCTAACCCTCTTAGTGTCGAATCTTCACCCTTTCTACTTTCACCTTCGTCAAGAGAGAGAAGGCTTAGCTAAGCCAATTAAATCATCTGGTGACAGGAAAAATAGGCTATCATATCTCAGGGGTTTCTCTCTGCCCCTTCCTTCCATTTTTATTCATCTTTCTAAACCTTTTTCTGTTTCCGTATTGCTTTTACCTTTCTCGTCCCTTCCCTGCCTCTGTAAGAAAAGTGATGAAGGATATTTTGTCCTGTGGGTCCGAGTAACTTCCGCACGGTAATACTGAGATACGAAGAAGAAGGCTGGAAAAGAAAGGAAAAAGTTATACAGTATATTAGATTTAAAAAGTGAAAGAGAGAGAGAGAGAGAGAGAGAGTGTAATTTGTTTAATCACACACACACACACACACACACACACACACACACACACACACACACACGAGCGAGTTTCTCATACTGAGTAAGAATGTCGTTAGGAAAAGGAAGCAGAACGGAAGATACAGTATGAAGGCGATAATACAGAAAGGAAGAGAGAGAGTACCTGGAAAGGAAAAAATAAGATACAGGTAGTGGCCAGTCTCAAGGCTAGAGATTTGTCTTTTTTTTTTTCTTTTACCAGTAACTTTCTTTTTCCCCTGTCTGAGCTAATTCACTTCTTTCCTAGCGTTTTCTTTCAACCATCGTCTTTCTTTCTCCTGTTTTATATGAAGCATTTGATTTAATGGTAATCGTTTATTCGCAGAATTTATAATCACTAAATATTTATAGATCTGAGTTGTATGTTTACATGACTGTACAGTAGCTTCATCACATCAGAAAACTTTTTTTTACTTTGTGCTAAGTGGGGGTGCTCACCTTCCAGTCACTCCATGTAAAGCTACTCTCGGGTGACTGACCTTTCCTCTCTTCCTTCCTTCTCTCCTTCCTTCCTCTCCTGTCTTTCTTTCCTTCATTCTTTCCTCTTCCTTTGTTTACGGGTAACTACACTGAGCAACAAGCCAAGTGGCTTCCTGTCAACAGGAAACCATTTACTATGCTGGCTGGTAACCATATAACCAAATTATGGCGCTTGGTGGTTTAGTGGGTAATTAAGGCGCTCCAATCGGATTGAGCCTGTGCAGGTTTACACCCAAGGGTGGTTGGGGTTTATTGCTTACGTAATGCCACTCAGGGATAAGTGAGGCTGGTCATTCTCATCTTAAATGTCAGGACCAAATTGCCTAACCGCGGGCTCCCTCGCTTCTCATGGGGCAACACAGGATTAGATGATGATGATAACATATCGACTGGGAAGGATGTTCCAAAAATAAGGTTGAACATAAACATCAGTCCTGTGAAGCAGGATCACATCTATTTCGGCAACACTCTCTGTGCCTTTGAGCTATACTCACGCTGTGTGTGTGTGTGTGTGTGTGTGTGTGTGTGTGTGTGTGTGTGTGTGTGTGCGCGCGTGTAATAAACCTACATGTGACATCTTGATATGGCAGAGCTTGCATGTTTACTGAACTGACGAATTTCCTACCAGTATAATACATAAAGTTAATGTTAGAATTTACTGAGGTAGACAGTAACCTGTCCAACCACAGGATGTTATGTGTGTATTATTTCTGTGATCTCCAAGTGACACACACACACACACACACACACACACACACACACACACTTTGGTCTTACGCAACTCACGCTTGTCTGTGTGTGTCCTTTCCTTCGTCTCTTCCTTTCAGCTTGTGCCATTGAAAAATGAGCAACATGACCTAGGTCAGGAGTGGATCCAGGAATTTTCGGTGGGGGGGGTCTGATTCGCTGATTCAGCCAAAGACTTGACGCGACATACTGATATTTCAATGTTGAAATTGCCTCTTTATTCAATGATGCATGGCGGGTTGGGGGGGGTGCATCCCCCCCATCCCCGTCCCCCTGGATCCATCCCTGACCGAGGTGGATATTGCACCGTCAGCTGGCACGCGTCCTGGCAGCAACTGTGACATGCACAGTAGTGTGTGGCGGTGGTGGTGTTAGTTATGGTAGTCGGGGATATCGTTTTTTATCCTTCACAACTATGTGAGTAACATATTTACTCATATCATGCACCTCACCATCACAACAAAGACAGTTCTTCAACATAATTTCGATAAAGAGATCGGCAGGTTTGCTGCGGTCCAGTATTCTTACGTCCAAATGAGCCTGGAGTTCATTAACAACAGTCCTCTTTGGGTCGCTTCTTTAGTATTTTAGTGCAGATAACAAAAATTTATTTTTTTCAGCTGAGATTGAGCCACAAGAGCATGATACTGCTGTTACTGCCGCCATTAATGCCTCACCTGGACTGGACAACAGCAATATTCTACATGTCATACGCATCTGGCAGTGTTGATACTGCCACCGCTAATCTTCTCGTGGAATGGGCAACACGAATATTTTATTGCAGGCAACGCCAGCTGATTTCATTTAGCTAAGAGTAAGTCCTGTGAACTGGAGAGCATTAGAACTGGGTCCTTTAACCCTGTTGTGGTCGCTTCTTCTTGAATATTATTGCTGAAGACAAACTATTTTATTCATCTGACAGTGAGCCAAGCTAACCTGAGAGTCCTTGTGGCTATTGTTCTTGTCATAAAATAATTTTGCCAAATATGGGGATAAGGAAAGAGTGTGCGTATGCACGTATGTACGTTTGTTGTGTGTGTGTGTGTGTGTGTGTGTGTGTGTGTGTGTGTGTGTGTGAGAGAGAGAGAGAGAGAGAGAGAGAGAGAGAGATGGAAAGAAAAAATATAGTATAAAGGAGATAGTAGAGAAAGGAAGAAAGAGTACCTGGAAAGGAAAAAATAAGATACAGGTAGTGGAAAGAAGAAAAAACATGAAAATAATATGAAATAGATGGCGATAAGGAGGAAAGATAGAAACTCTTCCATCTTCTTTGTCTTCCTTTATGTCTCTCCTCTTTCTCCTAATGCATCTCCATCCTCTTTCTCTTCCTCTCTCTATCCTCTTCTTTTTTCCTCCCTTCCTCCTCCTCTCTGTTTCTTTCTCTTTCACCTCCTTTCTTTTCGATCTTCTTTTTCTTCCTTCCTTCCTCTCCTCTTTGTCTTCTCTCGTTCCCTTCCTCTTTTTCTTCCCTCTTTCTCCATCCTCTTTCTCTTCCCTCCTTCCCTTCCTCTTTCTCATCCCTCCTTCCACTCCTCTTTCTCTTCGCTCCTCCCTTTCCTCTTGCAGGTCCCTCTGTCTCCTTCCTCTGTTCCTTCGCTTCTCTTCGCCAATCAGTAAGCTTTCCCTTCTTTTCCTTATTACCCCATCCGTCTCCTCCATTGTCTACTACGAACCACTTTAGGATGTAAGTCAGTGTGGCTGGTTCCCGAATCTGTTTTTTGGTAACGGTTTGCTGAGGTCGGAAGGAGGGTTAGTCAAGTGGAGGGAGGAACAGAGCTGAGGAGGGGAAAAAAAAAAAAAGGATGGATGGATGACCCCTCTCTCTCTCTCTCTCTCTCAACCAATTTGCTTTCATGATGCATGTCACTTCCCCTCTCCCGATGGCTTCAGTAATCTCACGCTGGTAATAACTCTTCCTTATACTGCTGTCATGCCACACTTCTTTCACTTTTCATTACAATTTAACTCGTGTTGCGATCCACCAGGTATATGAGACTTGGGCATATTTATTTTCTGTATTATTATTCACGGATAAATTTATGAGCTAAACTATCGCCACGCCCATACCTGCTAATCTGCCACACTCAGTTTTACAGGGTGTCATTCCTTCCCTGCCCCACCACATACCACCAATCCAGCCTGTTCAGCCAGTTGCATTCCACCCATCCCACTATTATTCCTGACACCCTTCACATCCAACA
>NC_137065.1:13741306-13936306 GCF_032717465.1 Coenobita brevimanus
AGAGAGAGAGAGAGAGAGGGAGGGGGGTCTACAGTACTACAAACCACTTTACGAAGAGGAAAGAACGAGAGGTTGGTTTCTGATTTATTCATGTTTGTACCGACTTGGTTTAAAAAGTGGAGGGATGATCAAGGTTGTGTAGGAGAAAGCAGATTATGAATGATTCTGTGTGTGTGTGTGTGTGTGTGTGTGTGTGTGTGTGTGTGTGTGTGTGTGTGTGTGTGTGTGTGTGTGTGTGTGTGTGTGTGTGTGTGTGTGCCATAAATTTTATGGAAAAACATAGGTGGGGTACGGAGCGGAATTACTTAGATAATATGGTACACACCAGGTGATGGAGATGGACTGTTCCATTACACTGGGCTTGCTTTTGACAGTTCCTCAGCTTTTCTTCCTTTTCTTCCTCGTTTCTTAATCATACATCGCTAAGGCTGTAAGCGGAAAAAAATATCCCAATCTTTGTGACATACATGTGCAATTCGTTGCACTCCATGCTACATTTTACCACTTCCTTCTGAACTTCATCTACTGTTGATTGTCCATTTTTCTGGTATATTATATACACAGTTTGCCTCTTTTTCTCGACACATTTTGTCATTCCTGTGTATGGCTACTGAACTCTTCTTTACCCCTTTCAAACCCTTCGACATAGTTGCTCATACCCGGCTGTACAAATGCCCTGGGTGAAACACCGACTACTGCCGATCGTATTTAAGAGAAGCCTGTAACTTAAAGAAACAAAAGACTGTCATTCCAATGACCCTCGTACATCAGACAGGTATTGACGCAGCCTTCTTTTTCCGCCGGTGGAAAATTCTCACTCACCTCATTCCTTCTCGGCGCATTTGAAGTTCTTTTCTGCATCCTCTCTTACTTGTTTATTTCGTTGCTCTTTTTTCTTACTCTACCATGCCATTTGTGTCTTATTTTCCTGTATCTTTATACACACACACACACACACACACACACACACACACACACACACACACAAACACATTAATTATTCTTGACCAAACACTTTGTATTCTGTATGGAAATGTACTTAATACATTAACTCACCAGACAGGTAAACTATAAAAAGTAACCTGACCGATTTTTTAAAAATCATGTGATTTTTTTTTTTTTTTTTTTTTTTGGCATTCCAGCGATATTGTATTGGTTAATTTAGCTGTAAAAGATTTGTACTGGTACTGGCATTTCTAAACGGTAGCATTTAGTTATGCCACTCCTTTTTTATGGTAAATTCCAGTATAAACAACATTATGTGTATTTCGGGCAGGGCAGTATTATTTTTATATCCACCAATCTCCATCACATATTATATGACCATTAAATCACCATATAACATAGCAGTGCATGAGACATATTAACATTAAATCAACGTATTATATACGAATGCGTTAGACATATTACACTTATTAATATTACCTTAAACCATAACATACCATACATATTAACATTAAAACAGCACATAATATACCAATGCACCAAACATATTATATTAACATTAAATCAACACATAACATACCAATGCATCAAACATTGCCTATCCATTGCTAAACAAACGTCTAAATACCGGAGGGGGTGACTACGAACAAATTGTCTCTGTGTCACCCTGATGTCCAGCATCAGGCTACCCTTCCTCAAATTCACACCTTCCTTATTCATATACCCTTCCACCCCAGTTCTCTACATCATGTTCAGTCATCCTGTTATAAAGACAGAAGGAAACTTAGCGGACAGGAAGGAGCTTTAGAGAGTACAATACCCGCGCCCATCAACTGATCTAAAAACCAAATGTTTGCCAGTGATCTTGACCCTCGACAAATTACGCTCAAAACCAACTACCTCCCTTCCTTATTTCCTTACTCTAAACCTTGCATTTTCATGCCACGCCAAAGTCCGTAAGTTAATGCACTGTACATAACACAGTAAATATAATGCACTGTATATAATACAATAAATATAATGCACTGTACATAACACAGTAAATATAATGCACTGTATATAATATAATAAATATAATGCACTGTACATTATACAATAAATCCACAGAAGCCTTTCGCAGCCGACACGTTTGGACGGGTCAAGAAATTCAAACACCTTTGCGTATTTCTATTTTTCTCTCTCGCTACACACGGGTTCTTAAATTTTCTCACAAGTTTGCATCTCAGCAGGAGAAGGAGACAGCGCTGATGCTGGATTTCAGAAGTGATGGCTCTGTCTTACACTCCGTGAATCAAACAGCTGAATAAACAGAGAGCGCCAAGATGTTGACGTGCCCCACCTCTTTGATGATAACTTCTTTCACATATGATAAAGATAAGATAGAAGTGATCTTTTTGTACCGTTGTTCCCCACTTTCTGTAATGTTGGCTGCAGCCTAACCGCACCTTTTGTACCATATCTCGTTCTGTCTGCAAAAGCAGATCCTAGCTACCAGAGGACAATTATATGTAGGCAATATTTTGTTTAAGCAGCAAGAACAAGAGTAGAAGAGGGCAGAGCCATCCTGAGTCCGTTGTTCTTCCTGCAAAAACAAATCCCAGTAACATGGAATAGATCGTAAGTTTGTGAATCCCGGTCCAGATCACCAATAATACTACTGGGTGAAGAGGGACAGAGGGAAACAGGCACAATCCAGTGGTTGGCCCGGCCCAGCAGTCGGACTCTCGTCCTTACATTTAACATGTGTACCTGCTAACCAATGCACCACCTGCTCCCCACCCCATAGAACTGCCTTGCAACTTATTGCCTTTGCTTGGTGGGTGAACAGGTTTTCTTTTGCCCTGACCGGTCAGAATATTGAACTCTCGCCCTTCCAACTGAGAGCTGTACGTGCCAACCAATGCACCACCGGCTCCCCCATCCCATACAGCCGTCCAGTAACCAAGTAATTCACTCACTCGGTGGGAAACAATTGTATAGAAAGCAGCTGCGACTGCAACAATATACACCAAGAAAGGCCAAATGCAGAGTACAGGATCCAATTTATTTTCATCGTTTCGCTGCCCCCACGAGGGCTTCTTCAGGAAAAACACCAGTGGACAACACTCCACTTCTTAAATAGTCCCTAACCTGGCTGGTGACCTAACACAACAAGGAAACAATTATCTGGCTAACCTGGCTGTTCGATAGTTAAGAGGTTTGCCAGTGGCTTCGCTAACATAAAGAATCCATTGTTTTGGTTGATATTACTTACATTTGCAATAAAAGCGGACTCATACCATCTACGTTTCATGGTGTTGTTTACATATTTAATAATTTTAGACTTTGTGCAGTCGGCATTATGGCCTGTGTCTAACCTATGTTTCACAATGGCATTATTCACACTAAAACACTTCATGTCATATTTGTGTTCCATCATTCGTTTCTCTAAACTTCGAAAACTCGGTTTAAAAATTGCAACTGGGATTGAAAAAAGTGAGAAAAATATTGACTTAACTGTGAAAAACTACAGTTACAAGGATAATGATTTTGATCGAGGTTTTGTACAAGGCCTTTTGTTTGCGTCATTAACTGAAAACAAGGAACCAGTTAATCCAAGGAGAAATATAGCTGTTTTTAAAAAGTTAGCTATGGACTACACTATATATATATATCCTCCGCAGATATCGGTGGAGGTAAAGTTGTGCTAGACAAATCTACATATGATACTAAAGTGGACGCTTTGCTTCAAGATACGAACACTTATGAAGTGATAAGTGAGAGTACATACAAAATCACTGTAGAAAGAACAAGTAAATGTGCTAGGGACATTCTTTCGAAAACTCTTGATGGAAAAAGTTTGTTGAAGCTTCTGCCAAAAATTCATTCTCCTGCTTACATATATGGACTTCCCAAACTACATACAACCTAACGTGCCACTTCGTCCAGTTGTTTCTGGAATCGGTAGTTTACTACATAAAGTAGGAGGCAGGTTAGCTAAATCAATTTCAGGTAAAGTTGGTATTATCAGTGGCAACAGCCTTAGGCATTCTGGTGATTTAATCAACAGGATAAAAGATTTAAGAATGAGAAATAAGCAACCGACCAGCTTCGACGTGGTTTCATTACTTACTAATGTACCTACTGATAAGGCCATTAATGTACTGAGCAATGTACTATCTGAAGATGATGATCTACCTGTACTGTACCTGTGAATGACTTTATTAGTTTGGTTGACCTCTGTGTTTCAAACTGTTGCTTCACTTCTAATGACAAATACTATAGACAAAGAGCAGGGATGGCTGAGGGGAGCCCTCAGCCCAATTTTAGCTAATTTATTTTTAGAACACATGGACGCTACTAGCTTTAAGGACATAGTTCCTAGAGAGGTAGTTTGGCTTAGGTAAGTAGACGATGTACTTGTGATAGTTCCTCATAGGTTAGATTTGAGCAGGCTTTTAGACAGGTAAGTAGGGTAGAAAATAGTATAAACTTTACGGTAGAATATGAGAATGACAATAGGTTGCCTTACCTAGATGTACAATACATCTGTTAAGAGACGAAAACAGGCTGAAGTTTAAAATTTTTAGGAAACATACTTCTAAGACTGATTATGTACATTTTTATTCTGCTACCGACAATAGGACTAAACTAGGCATTGTCATTGGATTTTACCTTCGAGTCTTGAGAATATGTTCGAGAGAATATCTAGAGGAAGAATATAAGAATATATTTAATGCTTTCACTGAATTAAAATTCCCTCCTTACTTTATTATGAAGGCTAAGAAGAAGGCTGAAAATATCCATACAAGAAAAGAGAAAAGAGAGAAATGTGAAAAGAGAATCATGTTACCCAATACCTCAGTAGCTAGTAATGTTTCCCCACTGCTAAATAAAGTTGGTATCAGTGTTGTGAGAACAGCTTCTGTAACAGTGGGCAATTTACTGAAAAAGAAAAAGAGTGGACAGGATGTACGCCAGGCAGGAGTTTACAGTGTACTTTGTTCAGGGTGTAAGAAAGTATACTGTATGTTGATGAAACATTTCGAGGTTTTGAGAAACGAGTGATGGAACACAAATATGACATGAAGTGTTTTAATGTGAATAATGCCATTGTGAAAAGTAGGTTTGACGCAGACCATAATGCCATAATTATTAAATATGTAGACAGCACCATGAAACGTAGATGCTATGAGTCCGCTTTTATTGCAAATGTACGTAATATCAACCATAATAATGGAATCTTTATGTTAGCGAAGCCATTGGCATACCTCTTAACTATCGAACAGTCAGGTTAGCCAGATAATTGTTTCCTTGCTGTGTTTAGGTCACCAGCCGGGTTAGGGACTATTGAAGGAGTGTAGTGTTATCCACTGGTGTTATTCCTGAAGAAGCTCTGGTGGGCGAAACGTTGAAAATAAACTGGATCCTGTACTCTGCAGTTGGCCTTTCTAGGTGGGAAACAAACTGAATCCGCCAGGCTAACCGATGCGAAAATCGAACTCGGATCCTTCCAGTTGTACGTTGTATGTGCCAACTAATGCACCAGCAGCCCCCCCTTGCCACCGCACGGCCCAGCACCAAAATTAGGTAATTCGACGACCAGCACTCCATGGGATGCACCAAATGATTTTCCGATTCAGTCTTGTTCGCTTTCTTTTTTTCCTTTTTTTTTTTTTTCGCGTGAACAAGCTAACATTTTGCTGAACCCAATATGAAGTATATCTGAAAACGTGTGTGTGTGTGTGTGTGTGTGTGTGTGTGTGTGTGTGGGTGGGTGGGTGTGGGTGTGTGGGTGGGTGCCTGTGTGTGGGTGTGTCTGTGTGTGGGTGGGTGCCTGTGTGTGGGTGTGTCTGTGTGTGGGTGTGTCTGTGTGTGGAAGTGGGTGGGTGGGTGGGTGTGGGTGTGTAGGTGTGGGTGTGGGTGTGTGGTTGTGGATGTGTGGGTGTGGGTGTGTGGGTGTGGGTGTGGGTGTATGAGAGAGAGAGAGAGAGAGAGAGAGGCTGCTTCATTTTGTTTTGTGTATATAACCCTCCTCACCCATCGTTATGCATTCAAAGCATGCAGTGTTGAGTTGTCAGGTTATGTGACGTTGGACATGACTTATATACATCGCCTGTCAGTGATGATGACTTGTGAAGACAATGCAGATGTCAAGACAACAAAATATCAGTAGAACATAACTGTCTACTAGTTATGTGTAAACTGCGCCCTAATTATTCCGTCATCATTCATCCCACGACATTGCAGGATAAAACACACTGCAGAGCGTCGTATTATGACAAGAATATACTATCTATCTATCTATCTATCTATAGCCCGACGCCCTAATCCCGCAAAAGGTGGCCGCAGACAAAACGCCTCCAAGTCGCTCTGTAACCCACCATTTGACTACCCTCCCCCCAACTCAGCCCCCCCCCTCCCTCATATATCTCTCTACTCCATCCCTCCACCTCATCCTCGGTCTACCCCTCCCTCTCCCTCCCTCCACCTCACCTACATACACCCTCTTAGTCAGTCTTTCATTCTCCATTCTCTTCACATGTCCAAACCACCTCAGTGTATTTCTCCTAATCTTCTCAACCACATCCACATCCACCCCACAACGTTCCTTCACTTCTTCATTCGTCAACCTGTCCCTCCACGTCACTCCACATGCTCCTCTCAAGTAACTCATTTCCACTGCTCTCACTCTTGACTTGTTCCCCTCTTGCAAGGTCCACGCCTCGCTTCCATACGTCAGGGTAGGGATCACAATACTATCATGCAGTGACTTCTTAACTTCCATACTCACCTCCCTATTTCTCATCACTGCTTTCAGTGTACCAACAACCTTCCTTCCCTGCTGTACCCTTTCACGCACTTCATCCCCCAAAGTTCCATCCTTACTCATCACACTACCCAAGTACTTGAATGCATTCACATTCTCCATATCCTCACCATCCAACCTCATTGCACACTCTGTGACTTCATTCCTCTCAAACACCATAACTTTCCTTTTGTTTACATTAACTTTCAGATTCCTCCTCCTACACACTGTCCCAAATTCATTCACCAAACCTTGCAACTCCCATTCATCTTCACTCAACAATACTGTATCATCAGCAAACAGCAACACCGGAATCTTCCAAATCTCACCCTCATTCATTAGAGCCACCCCCACATCCACTGCCCTACCATGCACCTACTACCGGTATATATATAATTCCATTTAGGCAAGATTTACCTGCTGTAAGGGTAATGCCTCTCTTAATAAACATCATTCTCTGGGGTAAATATAATACAAACGATACTTTTATTTACTAAGAGAAATGCGTAACATGCAGTAAGGATAAGCATATCATCCATAACTCATGGAAGAAATTTATTTATGCCTTACATACATATTCCTTTACGTAAATTTAGTGTAACTGTCATAATAATTAGACCCCGCGTTCTCTCACACTCACTCACACACTCACTTATTCACTCACACACTCATTCACACACACACACACACACACTCACTCGTTCACTCACACACTCACACACTCACTCACTCACACACTCACTCACACACACATACGCTCATTCACACACACTCACTCATTCACACACACACTCACTCATTCACACACACACTCACTCATTCACACACACACACACACACACACACACACACACACACACACACACACACACACACACACACACACACACACACACACTCATTCACACACACATTCACTCATTCACACATACATTCACTCATTCACACACACACACTCACTCATTCACACACACACACTCACTCATTCACACACTCACTCATTCAAACCCTCACACACTCATTCATTCACTCACTCACTCACTCATTCACTCATATACTCACGCGCACACACACACACACACACACACACACACACACACACACACACACACACACAAACAATTGTCCGGCAATCCACTAATGATTTCTGTCTCTACCGACCCACAGTAATGATTTCTGTCACTTCATACATGGTAACCACTTACGTGATAACTAGTATTATGTGAAATGTTAAACTACAGCACTAGAGAATATGACATCACTACGGTATTCCACACACGTATTTCATATGTTCCACCAACTCAGTATGAACTCCAACCACCACCAGCATCAATGACTTCATTTATACGTCTCGGCATTGATGCAACAAAACTGTGACAACAGTTGGGCATGCGTCTGACAGATTGCAGTACTTCATTTGCCTTCCTCTCAATACCGTCGGTCGTTCGTTCTTCCCCCACATCCCAATCGCGAGGCATCTTCCCCGAAATGTTATCGATCAGACTGAGATCGCATCCCTTGGGTGGCCAGTTTATTAATTCAGTTTCTGGATGCTACTCAAACAAGCTTCGTACAAGGTGACTGGTATAAATGGGACTCAGGTCCTGCACAAGTTTAATGGTAAAGGGTGCAGGGCTTACCATGGCTCGGACTCCGTAGAACGTGCTCCAAAATGTCAACGTACTCAGCTGCTTTGAGGTTTCCGTCGATCTTTACCAACTCCCCAGGCCCATACGCTGACATCTACCCCCAGAAAGCCTTGTTGACTCTGCCACTAACAGCGGGTTCTTGAAGGTGTTCCTCCACGAATCTCGTATTGGGACGCCTTCAACAGTGTCTCTCCTTAGCCGGTACTATTGAATATGATGTTTCATCAGAGAAGACGACCGTCTGCCAATACTCAGTTGTCACTGGCATATGCTGCAGAGCAAAACATAGTCTAGCTATTTTTGTGTTCATGGGTCAACTTCTCTATTATGGAAGGAACCCGACAGTGTAGTCCGTTTTCATAATGGCGTCGACGCACCGTGTTAGGATGGCAGCCTACATGTAGCTGGGCAGTTAAGCGCACAGCCGTAATTTTTGGTCGCTCCCGTATTGCTTGTGCGATCAGGTTATCCTCCTCTTGAGTTGTAATTCATGGTCTGCCACTTCGAGGCCTAGTACTAAGTAACTGTTCCTCCTGCCATCGCCTTACCCAGCATAGACTGTTTTATGGCACAGTCCCAGTTCTCGTGCAATAACAGATACTGGCGTGCCCCGCTCCCACATCCTGACAATCCTGCCGCGGGTGGTGATAAGATCTGGATGGTTGGCACATGTGTCAGGTATGCTGCGAAGAAAGCCTCAGTCTGGATTGTAACAGTAATGCTGATAATGAACGACTTCAGTTGCTACAAAAACAGTTTTTGACATGACATGATCAAGACAGTTAGCTAATATAAAAAGTATACTGATCCTAAAGACATACCGTAAAACATGTCATCACACAATATATCGTATGTGCAAATTATGACAACAATGGTAACTGATTGTATTGAAGAGAACATGTGTTAAGGTGAACCACAAGTGATTACTACACTAAATACAATAAATTACTGTCATTATTGATTTGTCAAAGTTTGGTTATTGCATAATTATGTCACAAGAGGCGACGAATACAGTATTATATAATCCGATTGTCCTGATAAGTCGAAATGACAATAGTGAGTATTAAAGGTCACATTCATGTAATAACGTTATGAAACCTAGGAAGATAGGTGTACTGGTCGCTCAAGTGAGGAAACTCTTTGGCATACCACCAAAAAACATGGAGAGTGCGGGGGAACGTAATGTTAGGATAGGTTACGTTTTCCCCAGGGGCAACATATGGGCATACCTTGATGAGAAGGTGGATAATGTTAACTGTTCCCTTTATATAATTATAATGTTCTATTCCTGCCATTCATAATATACGCTGAATACATGCAATTATGTTGGTTTATCATTGTAATTCAGAATCAGTAACGAAGTTCTTTTAAACCTATCTTGCATTTAGGTGTTTCCTTGGTTAAAGACAATCGTGTAGTGCCAGGCAGAGTAAATATTCGGTTCAAAATGCATGTAACATATGACAAAACAATCACGAGCTCAATCGGTTGGGGGGGGACAGAAGCCAGAGTGTGGGTAATCAAATTCATGATATGTAGTTGCACTTTCCACCCAAACTTAAAACCTCTGGATGCCATTGATTGAAAAGTCTCCGAAATGCAAGAGATAGGCATGTGAAGTCTCGCACTGCGGTACACATTCACGAATAGAAAAACAGGTGCATATTAATGTGTCTTGCGGAGCAAAGCAGGTATGTATACCACAGCTTTACTCATGCACGTGTGTGTCACACAACTAGCTTATTAAATGGGTCGTAATCAGATTGTGCAGTTTGAGAGTTCAATGTGTCTTTCAGTTCTGAAACACGGATTAAACCATTCCTCCAATTAGTGGCTACATTCCCCCAAAGAGAGTTTTGCTAGATTGTAACATTAAACTGATACTGAATTTTGTGACATTTTCTTGTGGCTAGCACCACAGGACTGTATTTAGTTAAAATAATACCTCAGACATAGGAGGTTAAACGTTACAGAGGCTGGCGTCTATGCATTCAATAATAATCGGCACATAAAGGCTCACCACTATGCATTATACTTACCATGGCTTAATATGGTCACTTATGTGTCTTTGCTGTCAGTCAATAATAAATGGCATCGGGGTCGTAAAATTGTTTATGTGTGGTGTGTGCGTGTCCGTCTGTCTGTCTGTCTGACCGTCTTTGACTGTTTCAGTATGCACGAAGGTTAACCCGCCTCATCCTGACCACTTTTCCACCACTGACTCCCCCCAATCCCAATTTGGACATTTTTTTTTTTTTGGCTCAAACCTCCGCTTTTGGTGGGAAACATCGAAAAATCATAGAGAAATTGCTCACCTGAGGTTTAAAATACTCGATACCTACTCACCTTACTGGGTTTTCTATCAGGCTGGCTCCAAAGAAAACGAGTTCTATGGGAGTGTAACCATTCCACACCACTCATAAGCGATATATATTTATTTATTTGGTTCGAATTTATATGTAGTACGAGAGAATATTGGTTTTCACACAGTAATATAGGCAATATAAGCATTGTTTTACTCATGAGACACATCAACATACCTGACCTTTTTTGGCAACATTACCTGATCATTATTTCTGACTGTTTCTTCCTCTAATGCTACGTAAAGTTTGTCCTCCACATTGTCATCGATTGGGGAATCACTCTGGCCCTGAATTTCGTACCGTGGTATGACATGGCTTTACTGGCCAGGTCACTGGTAACAGGTGAATTGCTGAGACAATGGCGTGCAGGGGGGGGGGAGGTCATGCTGGGTAAGGCATTGTCCCTGCCTGGCATCTTATAGAGGAAGGTATCCCGAGTAAACATACCAAAAATCACTCGCGAAAATTGAAAATTGTGCAAATTAGGGACCTTGCAATTGATTCGCGTTTATGTACGTCAACGGGATTGGCAGTGACAAAACGTGTGGACGTTAATTCATGTCGACAAGATGCCGCGGGTTAGGCGTTTAGTGAACAGGAACACTGCAGTACAGCATTTGTGAGTGTTATGTTGTGCAATTCACAATGGATGAAATGTAAATAGTAGGGTCAGGGACTAAAGTCGTGCAACTTCTGCCCCACACTACTGTATTAAATACTGGCTATGTGACATACTATCCTACTACCGACAGATGTGAAAGGGAAGTTTTTGATATTTTAAATCAGAGCACAAGGAACAACTACGGTACAGACTTAAGTGCCACCAGTATTGTATTACTCATGTGAAATAATGGAGGACAACTACACGACCGAAGAATTCTCAAGAAATGCTTATAAAATAAAAACATATTTACTGTTTGTTAATCCTGACAGCACGGCGCATAGCGACATGTCAGGAGCAAGTGAATCATCATATAAAGTCAATAGCGGTTTGCAAAGTGTGAAAAGAGCAACTAGATGTCATATGTCAGAAAATAACCTGCAGACATGGGCGTCCGGAGGAGAGGCAAGGGGGGGCAGTTGCCCCCCCTTGGAAGTCCAAAGTGTGTTTGGAATTTTCCCGGTTGTCTCTTATAATTTCGTTCCTTTGAGTTATAGCATATCACCTTTATGCATTTGATGTAAGTCATGTAATTATATGCCTATGCCTATCTGGAGTGTGTGTATTTTGATATAACCGCACAAATATGTATAATTTCTTTTATTTTGCCCCCCTCCCTTTACAAAAAATCCTGCAGACGCCCTTGCCTGCAGAGGTTGATGCTACACAAAATAAAAGGTGAAAGTTATTAATTTTTGTGGTAACAAAAGCCCACACCTCCCTCTCCAATTCCCCCAAACACACCAAACTCACCAGTCTCCTATCTGTTACCCACTCTCTCCCTACACATTGTCCCATACTCCAACTGTCTGCACTAACACCACTGCAACTTCAGCACGTCCATAACAATAATCTGACATCGGAACGAGCCACGCCATTCACAACGTCCATGACATCACACAACCACAACCATTTCCTAGGTGTCTCCCCTCCCGCCACACCGACAAGGCACTTCTACCAACACACACACACACACACACACACACACACACACACACACACACAGACTGTGCAAACAACAAACACCCTCCTCACCACACTCATGACACATTTTTCCCAACACACACCTCTTCCTCCATACCCACAACACACTCTCCCACCGCACACTACGACACAAACCTTCCCAACAACCACACACCTTCAACACACCCACAAGACATCTTCCCGCCATACCCATAACTCACTCCTCACCCAGCACCCCCACCACAGGCACTTCACCCAACACACCCACAGGACATCTCTCCCACAAAGCCTAGAACACACACCTCACCCAGCATCCCCACCACGGACACACCACCCAGCACCCCCACCACAGGCACTTCACCCAGCACACCCACGGGACATTTCTCCCACTAAACCCAGAACACACACCCCCCCCAGCATCCCACCACAGGCACTTCACCCAAAACACCTACAGGACATCTCTCCCACTAAACCCAGAACACACACCTCACCCAGCATCCCCACCACAGGCACTTCGCCCAACACACCTACAGGACATCAGTGCCACCACACTCATCTCACCCAGCACCCCCACCACAGGCCCCTCATTCAACACACCCACAAGTCATTTCTCCCACCACACATTTCACCTACCACACACCAAGTACCACACCAATCCCACATCCACGACACCCACGTCCCACACCACACAACACAAACTTTACCCACCACACCCACAACACATCTCTCACCACACTCAACACAAACCCCACCACCACACTATTTAGCAGCAGTAGCACTAGAAAGGTAATGATGAAAAAAGATAGGGCCGTGTTGTTTTTTTTTTTTTTTTTTACTCCACATACTGGTAACATAGGCGAACTCACCTTTCACCTGCTGTCTGGTAAACTGGTTAGGTGCTTTGAGCTGTGGACTTCGTGATGGCCGGAGCGATGAATGTCGGTGTGAGAGACCCACACAACTCAGGAAACCTTGCGTCCCGTGGCCTACCTCTGGGTATTTGTTTGCCAAACACCCGAAATTAAAACTGATATCGTAGTCATTACATGCTTGTTTTTGGTAACACATTGAACAAAAAAAAAAAAAAAAACGTTAGCAATGTGCATATCGTCGGATGGTCGTTATAAAGGTCTTTTAATGGTTGGGCATTATTATTACATGAATGTAACATTAACATGGATTGTTTCTAACTCATATATATATATATATATATATATATATATATATATATATATATATTACCACTCGTTTTTTATATTAATGTCATTACTATTATAATATCGTTTTGTGTTTGAGAGTCACACTTGGTAGAAGAGGAAGTGAAGATGTAAGGGGCCGGGGACTCCATCAGTAGTGGAAGCCAGTATTACAATAACTGACGCATACAGCATGAATATGCACCGAATACCAATTACTGTTAGCACAAGTGTATGCTAAACATAAACATTGTGCAATATCTTGGTTGCTTATATCCCGTAAAGTCGACGTTTTCATTTCATTCACCAATTCCAACAAATTTTTATTTGTCAGTTCTCTCCTTTCGTTTTCTTTCATTCCTTAAATTTATTTATTTTTCATATTCCTCCCTTCTCCTTTTCTTTCTCCAGTCTTTCTCCATTATGATACATTTCAAGTTACACATGAAGTGAGGTGAAATGATGTAAGGGTATTTTTATCATTATTACCTTACAACACCATCACGACCCCATTACTACTACCATCATTATCATCATAACCAAAACTAATACATCATTATCACAACCACTATTATCACCATCACCATCATTATTTGCAAAATCATTATAATAAGCCTCCTTTTCCAATAACTTAGACATCATCATCATCATCATCATCATCATCATCATCATCATCAAAACAAACATCCATCATCATCACAGTCATTGTAATCAGCATGATCATCATTATCATCAGCATCATTATCTATTCACTTAAACATCATCGTTATCAAAACTAACCTCCATCTCCATCACAGTCACTGTAACCACCATCATCATTATGCACACAATCATTTTCATCAACATCTTTATTCATTCACTTGTCATCAGAACTTACCTGCATCATCATCATCACCATCACCATCAAGATCATCATTATCTGCGGTAGATCTACGGCACCACTATAGTTCGTCCACCTTAACTTGGCAAAGGTTTTTGTCATTTTGCATTAGATTTCCTGTAGTTAAATTAACAAAATTACGGCCGTATATCCTCTGCATGGCACTTCTTTGTGAGTATTACAATATTCTAGAGTCTTCGGTTAGAGCACAATAGTCAGGATGGAGAGATGGCAATAATCGGCTGAGTTAACATAGCATAGAACCATATTCTTGTGTTAATCTCTTGTTACAACACAGCAGTTGCGACGAAAAGTTGATAGTAATAGATCAAGCCAAAGTGGAGAGAGTACTGCATACTTCCATGTATTAGTGTTAGTCTCTCTCTTAGCTGTACAGTACATTCAAGATTGTGAAGTGACAATTTTGCTCTAGGTTTAAGTAGACAGAGTATACCATTGTATTCTAGTGCTAATTTCATTATGTATTTCGGCATTGAAGATGGACAGATGGCGATTTTTAGCTAAGTTAAAGTGGAAAAAATACCAAAGTCTTACAAATACCGAGTCTGGTAGGAGGCAATATGATATGGGGAATGGTTTAGGCCGTTTCACACCGGCTGCGATGCTACGCGAACCACGCTATGCTGCGGACTCACGCTGGCGATGTTTGCTATGCGAGTGTTCACGCCAGACGCTATGTCTGCTAACACACACTCAAGTTTCTTGGCTGCAGCGATGGGAGATGGTACTCTGTGGTCCCCTGAAGTGGTGGAGGAGGAGGAGGAGGAGGAGGAGTTATTAATGTTAACTGTAGCCATGAGCAATAAGAGAAAAAAGAGCTGGGTTCATGAAACAAATATGAAAAGACTGGAATGTGGTGAATATCATCATCTTCTTCAAGAGCTGGAAATGGATGAACAGAAATTTAGACAATATTTCCGTGGTCATATTTATGAGCACGGATATTTCCGTACCTCCTCTATCAGCTGCTCCATTCTCCATATGGGCCCTCCGACGATACATCTCGTTCAAGTGCACGTGACAGACAGCAGACTAACATCTGGGGACTGGGAAGGGGGAGCGCGGGGCGGCTGGCGAGTGTCCCAAAGTGACCAAGTGCGCATGCATGAGCAAAGCTATGCTGGGAAAAATCGCCGGCCCGGCAATCGGGAAAGCTATGCGAGCGGTGTCGCAGGCATCACTCCAGTAGCTTCGCATCCGGTGTGAACTGCCTCATTTAAAACAACGCAAGCAATTGAAACCACGTGGCTCGGCATCGCCGGCATTACGTGGCTCGCGTAGCATCGCAGCCGATGTGGAACGGCCTTAATACGGCAAGACACTGCTGTGCAGTACGTGTGTAACATTTCACACAAAGCTGAACTGATCCACACCCTTTGTTACATTTTTGTTCTTTTCCTTCCTCCTCAGATTTTGTGCTTCTTTCTCTGGTTCACTTTGAATTCTTTCGTTTTTCCTTTTTATTTCTCCCTTTCTTTCCCTCCATTCGTATATATTTACTTTTCCCTGTTTCTATCTTCAATTCCTTCTTAATATGTCAAATTCTTTTCCCGTCGCCCCCCTTTTCTTTTCTGTTGTCTTTAGTTACTTTTCCCCCTTTTTGTATATCTCCATCACATTACCGTATCATGAGCTACACGAGAGCAATAGGAGACTAGATGGAGTAAGGTGGCTCGGCCTGGCACTCTATTGTACTACAACTGTGCCCAGGTCAAACTTCACCCCTTCCACCAACGGCAGGCTCCTGTTTTTTCTCGTTTTTTTTTCTTTTTCTTTTCTTTCTTTTTGTGTGTGTCCTACTTTTCGTTCTTCCTCTTAGTCTTCCTTTCTTGGTCCTCCTTTGTTTTTCTTCTTTTTCGTTTTGTTCCTTTCTTTTTTTACCCTGTTCTTTCTTTCAACATTATTTTTTCGTGTCATTGGCATGCACTTCAGCCAACAGCCACTGTATTAATTTGCTTGACTTTGATAAATTTACGTTGATTATCAGGATCTCATGATTCTCTTTGAACTGAATACAGTCGTTTGGTGGCAGCTGGAATACAGTACTAGATCTGTGAAGAAAGGGAGATAAAGAAACTATAATACAGAAACAGAATGATAAGAAGAATATAATAAGAGAGAGTATGATGAAAGTATTAGCAATTATAGGAAAGAGTGTGTGATAAAAACATGCATTATGGAGAGGGTGAGAAAAAGAAAGAAAATAAATGCAATAAATAATGAGAAGGGTATTTATATGAAAAAGATTATGAGTAAGTATAATGGAAAGTAAAATACGAGATTATATAGTAGAGTTTAAGAAGAAGGAGGATATTAGGAGAAGAAATAAGAGACAGTATGCAAGAGTGGTCAGCAGGAGGCGAGGAAGACTGAGACAGATCTATTCTCAGCTCCACATCAGCTGGTCAGAGTTTAATCTGTGACTCAGTCTCCGCCTCCTTTTTATATGTCTGGTTATCATCTTATGTCTTGATCTGTTTATCTGTTGATCTCCTCTATTTATCTGTTATTTCTGTTTATAGCAGGACATAAAATGGCCGGGTTCAATTGTCAAAAAACTCCACCTCCTGTTAAAACTTTAGTTTATCCATATATCTCTGCCGCTTTATGTATTTATCTATTTATATTTATCAATAGCTGGACATTAGGCGGCCAGGGTCCAATTTATGGCCCAGAACAACGTCTTTTCTGATAACTCTTGTACAGTACCTCCTCATTAGCCAGATGCCTGTTAATGGGTCTCTCATGGCCTCTCGCCACCCCTCACCACACTGTCAACTCTCTCCACCCATTTCTTATCCCACACACCTTTTTCTTTACCACACTGACTTTTTCATTCCTGGCCCCTCACCACACTGCCAGGTCACCCCACCCTTTTCTTTATCCCACACTCCATGTCGTTACAATCTGACACTTTCATTCTTGGACGGGATTTTGAAATGAACCTTTTGCACCCAAACTGCTGGTTCTACAACATCCATAATCACATTTTCCTGCCTCAACCCCACCATCTAGCAAATTTCCAGCCCATCCCACCCATTCCTTTGCTCAAAACGCCCGTTTCTTTACCTCCATCGACGGCTTTACGGCGTAAAGCAGGTCACGTGGTCGACAAACGTTCTTTGTATAGTGTCTGCATCGTCATCATGATGACTGGCACCTCTATCATCGTCATCTACATTAGATCAAACCACTACTATTTTACAACATCACAAGCTACAACAGGCGAGATGTAGTGAGGTGGAACGGCCTGGGACTCTGCTACTGGTGTATCCGTATGTAGTGTAAGGTGGAGCGCGATGAGATTCTAACAAAGGTGTCTCCAGTTCCACCCAGATGCCCACAAGCTCTTGTTTATTTTATCCTTTTTGTTTTCCTTTATTTTTCCTTCTTCTCTTCCGTCTCTTTCTGTATTTCTATATATTCGTTTCTTGTTATTTGCCCTGTTGTCCTGTCTCCTCTTGCTTCCTCCTTTCCTGTTAATTTTTTCCTCCTCTTTCTTTTCGTTCTTCAAAATTTCTTCAGTCTGTCTTTGTATTTTCCGTTTCTTTTCCTTTAGTTGCTTGTCCTTTAGGCCTGTCGCGTGTTATTTTCTTCCTTCTTCACCCTCTTTTCTTTTTTCTTTCTCCGTTTTGTCTTCTTTTAATCCCCTTCTTTTTATATCGTTTCTGTCTCCCATTTGGTCAGTTACATCTCTTTCAATTCTCAACTTTTTCTTTATCAATGTATACTTATTTTTTTATCACGTATTATTCCCCTTTATCTTTCTCTTTCCTCCTCCATTATTTATCCATTATATTACAGCATCGCAAGCTACATGAGAGGTAGGAGGTAAGAGGAAGTAATATTGTTATTAGTACTAACCCAATGGCAACACTATTATTTTCACAACCACCACCACAGTGGTAATCATCATATTTTAAAACAGTTATCATTATTATCAAAGTTAACCTTTATTAACTTCATTACCACCACCATCATCACCATCACAGTAATCATCATCACTATCACCACCTGTACCATCAGCTACATGGGGTCGTTGCCACAACTATATTACATCATCACAAGCTACAAGAGAAGTATTAGGCGAGATGAATTAAGGTAGAGCGGCCTGGGACTCAACTACAGGTGAACCGAGTTAACACCTGTACCACAAAAAAAATATATATATATATCTTTCTTTCCTCAGTCCTTTTTCTCTTTCGTCGTATTTCACGTTTAGCCTACTGGATTTTTTTTCTTGGCTTCATTTCGTTTTTCCTGAACTGACTTCTTTCTCTCCTTCTAGTTCCTTGTTTTGCCTCATTGGTTCTTTTTCTCCTTTCATCTCTCTCTCTCTCTCTCTCTTGTAGACGTCTGTCTAAGTGAATGGGTTGAATATCAGTGTTGGAGTAAGGCAAGGCTGTGTGATGTCCCAGTGGCTGTTCCGTACTTATATGGATGGCGTTATGAGAGAGGTAAGAACTGCATTTATACAAATAGGGATGAGGATAGTACTGGATGGTGAACGGTGGAGTATTTCAGAAGTGTTGTGTGCAGACGATGCTCTGCTTCTTACTGATAGTCAACGTGAACTTTGAGTCTGGTAGATTACAAACTTTTCTTGATGTGTGTGAGCATACTGCCTTATAAGAAAATATAGATAATATTCATGAGAGATATGTGATGTTATGGTGAATGAAGGAAAATAAATTGGTTAGAGATAGCTACCACCACCACGACCACAACCATCATCATCTTCCTCAATATTTACATAATTATCCATATTATCATAATTCTTATCATTACTAAACTACATAGTCATTACCATTAACTCTGCCAGCATCACCATCAGTATCATTAGTACCATCATCACCATTACCAATCATCAACATATCAATGCCACCACCATCATGATGACCATAGACCTAGGCACAATAGTAACGTATCATAATCGACAAAAGAGGTAGGATACGAGATGAAGTAAGGTGGAGCAGCGTTTGACTCTACTACAGGTGTACCAAGTTCATAACTCGCTTTGCTCTTCTTGCCCTTCTTTTAATATGACTGGAATATTTCTTTGTGTCTCCCGATATGGCTCTCATTCTTTCCTTTCCTTCATACTTCAGCTCTCCCCTTTCCCCCTTTCTTCTTTGTCCATTCCTTTCTTTTTTTCTTGCTTCCTTCCTTTCTTTCCTGTCCGTCGTTGTTTTTTCTTCCTTTCCTCCTCCTTTTTCTCTATCTCATTTTTTTCCTTCCATTCTGATTTTTTTTTTTTTTCCAGTTCATAACAACAATAAAACAACAAGAGAAGTAGGTGTCAAGGTAAATCAAGGTGAAGCCGCCTCAGACTCTAACAAAGGCTTCACCAGTTCCACCCTGATTTGGTTTGATTCTACTGTACTTTCTCATTTCCGTTTCCGTCCTTTTCCATTTTTCCATCCTTTAATTATCCTTTATTTATTTTTTTCTTTTTGTTTCGTTCTTTCTTCTTTACTTGTTTCATTCGCATTTTTGTATTCTTTTCTTTATTTTCCTTTTCTTTCTCCCCTCCTTTTTCCTTTGTTCTGGATGTTTCCCATCCTTTTTCTTTTCTCTCCTTTTTTCTTTGTATATTTTTCTCTCTTTCTCTATTATATACCAGCATCACAAGCTAAAAGAAAGGTACGCGGCGATGTGAAATAAAGTGGAGCGGCCAACAGATGTAGCGTTCATGCCTCGCCTGTTTCTTTCTGTCTCTCCTCTTCTTAATCTTTCTTTCTATTTCTATCTTTTCTCCATTCTAGTCTGTACTGTATGATGTTATTACCATGGAAGTAGGAGCCAATGTGCAGTAAGGTGGAACGGCCTGAGACCAACAATGGTGTCTGAAACTCGACCCTTTCTCCGAAGATGTGTCTCAATTATTTTTCCTCACAAGTGTTCTTTCTCTTTTCTTCTTGTTCATATTCTTCTGCTTTTTCCTTATTTTCCTTTCGTCCTTTATTCTTTTATTACACCTGAAAAGTATTTAATGCTCCAGCCGGGAATCGAACCCGAGACCTCTAGACAGAAGTCAGGCACTGTTACCACTACACATTGGCGTGATAAAGCTAAGCCACCTGAATTCATCGACGAACCAGGTAAATCCATTATGGGAGGATATATTTCAACCCGAGCCCATATGATGATACATATTTCAGACACATCAGGATTTTTGCTTAGCTCCACGCAACTCGGCAAGTGACACAAGCGTCCTTTTTATATGTTGGAGAAGCACACATTACTCGTGTGTTCATATGTGGAAAGCTTTTAACGCTCCAGTCAAGAATCGAACCCGAGACCTATAGACAGAAGTCAGGCACTGTGACCACTACCCGAACCCATATATTGATAGGCCTACATATTTCAGACACATCAGAATTTTTGCTTAGCTGGGATTTTTGCTTATCAGGAAACGAGATGAAGGAAGGTTAATTGATGAGTAATAACCTACTGTATATGACCATCATCTCCACTACCACTACCACCACCATCACCACCATTATCATCACCATTATAGCCATCAAAATCATGGTCATTTATATGAATACTATGAATATCATCAAAACCATCTTACATATCTATCATCACTATCACTATCATCAACATCACGTGCAACACCAACACCATCACCACCGACAGCACCACCACCACAGTCATCATCATAATCACCATCATCACTGCCACCATCCTCATCAGCTATTAATCTATTCTCTATATTACAGCATTACAAGCCCCACTATAGTAGGAGACAAGATGACGTAGGGTGGAGCGGCCTGGGACTCTGCTACAGATGTTTATGGGTTCAAACCTTCACCCTTCAACCTCTGTCTACTTTGTCAGACATCTTCTATTTTTTGCTCATATTTTCTTTCTTTCTCCATTTCAACTCTTCTTCTATTTTCTTTCTTTTTTTCTGTCGACTTTCGTTTCTTTCTCATTTTTTCCCTTTCGTCCCATCTCCCAGGGGCGTACCTAGAGATCTGGGGGCCCGAAGGGCTAAGTTCTTTGGGGGGCCCCCCTCCAAGATCTAAATATAGGGGCCCACCAAAAGCTATGGCCTGCCATAGGTATACTGTAAGAGAACTGTGGGCAGGCTTTATAGTGTAACAGTTTAACATTCGTAATCCTTGCCATAACTGGTTTTTAATTACCAAAGTACATTTTTCTGGTGTGTTTTACAGTTATTAATGAAACTAGTAATTTTTTTTTTTTTATTCTGATGTTACGAAGTAGCAACCCACCTAACCTCACCCTACCCAGCCTAACCTAATCTAAGGTAAACCTAACTCATCAGAACTATAAAACAATTATCAGACTCATTAAAGCATTAATAATATTGTAAAACACATCAGGAAAATGTTTTTTGGTCATTAAAAACCAGTTATGGCAACTTTTAAATATTGTCCTGTAATCCTCTCAACTCTATAAAATTACAAAAACGAAAAATAAATATATATTTATATTCACTATTACTAAAGAAAGTATTTCCAATAATTTACACTCACAATTAGTCGTAGACAGTACTGTTGTTTGTTATAAAAACCAGTTTTCAAGAGTCGGCGGCGTTGCACCCACCGGTTTCAATGTCAGGTGACGACTAAGGCCGTGAGACGTGTCTCGAATGTATCGGAAGGTTTAGGCCCACCGCTTGTCTACAAGTTGCCAGATATCTCATTCTCAAAACTTATCTAATATCTCAGCCGGGATTGTCGGGATGATAAGGCTTTTGGGGACCCCCCCCCCTCCTCAACTGGGGGCCCGGGGGCAGCATCAAACAGCCCCCCCCCCCCGCCCCCTCAGGTACTCTACTGCATCACCCACTTAGTTATTTTTGTATAAATCATTTTGTATTTCCGTTTTCAGTTTTCTTTGTTTCACGTTTCTATATTTTTAGTTCTTCTTCCCATTCTGTATTTTTTTCTATTCTTGTTTTTTGTTTTTCCCTCATATCTCAGTTTTCGTTCTTTCTTCTTTCTCTCTCTCTCTCTCTCTCTCTCTCTCTCTCTCTCTCTCTCTCTTCCATTTATTATTTCATCTTTCTTACTCTAATCTAGTACATCACATACCGTACTACAATGGGTAGAAGGCGGGATGAAAAAAGATTTTCATCATTGTCGGAACGATTATGCATCATCTTCATTACCACCACCATCACCATCAGTAAATATCATCATTATCATCATCATAATCATATTCATAATAAACATCAAAACTAACCTTCATTGTTATCGTATGAACCACCTTCCTCTTAAACATCATCATCATCATCATCACCGCCGTCAATATTATTATCTTTACTATTATAAAAACTAACATCATCATCATCATCATCTAGTTTGCTTTTGTTTTTGTTTTCTTTATTCTCCTTTCGTACAATGCACACTTCTTCCTGCTTTGTCCTTTGTCTCCTCTTTAATCCATTTTCTCTCTTTCTCCTTTGTCTTCAATTATCTCTCGTTTTTAAGTCTCTCTGTTCTCTTTCTCCTCTTTCTGTCATTTAGTTTCTCATATTCTTTCTTCCACTCATCTCCAGTACAGTGTAAGCACCAGCTTGATTACTGTTTATTGATGGTCATTAACATTTGTCACTTATGAGCCAAGTCTTATGGAGTAGCATTATTATGTAGGAAAAATAACCATATTATATTTCAGTCAGTTAATGTTGTGGTTTATTCCCTAATTACAGTGTCCCCCTAATTAATTTTTGATCACATAATGCAGTCTGTTATAATATGATTCCTGTTATTTCAGGTAAGTAGTTGTACGTACAGTACCTGTCTGGTCTACGTATAAGAGTACCAATTTAATCCAGGTTATTGTTTGCTTTGGAGTACTTGTTTCGTCTACCTATGTCTATTGTTTGTTGTGCAGTACCTGTCTGGTGTACCTATGTGAGTACCAACTTTATCCAGGCTATTGTTTGTTGTGCAGTACCTTTCTAGTCTACCTATGTGAGTATCAACTTTATCCAGTCTATTGTTTGTTGTGTAGTACCTGTCTGGTCTACCTATGTGAGTACCAACTTTATCCAGTCTATTGTTTGTTGTGCAGTACCTGTCTGGTTTACCTATGCCGGCACCAACTTTATCCAGTCTATTGTTTGATGTCTCATTCAGAATTGGGTCGATTAGTTCACTTAATTTATCACACCATCACCATAACCATCAACATTATCATCAACACTGTCACCACCATCACCATCATCATTTGCATTACATCATTATCATCATCATCATCATCATCATCCAGACCTCCTTCCCCTGTATAGGGTGCAGTGAGACGAGGGCCCAGTGAGCTAATAATAATTAAATAGTATGAGATAGTAAACCAAGTCTGCCCAGTTGAATGTCCACACTCTCATTCATTCACCACTCAGGCCCCCGGAATCCTAGCTCCACCTGGTAGGTTACAAAAAAAAAAAAAAAAACGCATGTAACTTGACACTCACCAATCCAACAGAGTCAGTCCGGCGACGGCAAAGCTAAGAAGTAGTGTCAACAGCTGGTTATATTCTCCGCACAAAATTCTTCCCGCCAACTTGATGCTTTGTCAGTTCCTTACCTTCAACAGATTCCATACCTCTCTTACTAACACATTCATTTACAATATCAATTCACCTTCTTGGCCTACCACGTCTCTACCCACCTTCGAACAAGCTTAGCTGTACCAGTTTCACCGCTCTATTATTATCCATTCTCTTCACATGACCATGCTCTCTAAACACATTACGAGTATTCATCTCTGGTGTCTTGACTTCCTTACTCCACACCTTTTACGAGCCACATTGTTCCCTATCCCAGCCATTCTCCTCAATCCGAACGCATTCCTTAGCAGTTCCGTTTCCACTGCTCTTACCTTTGCCTTTTCATTTTCATGCCACACCACTGACTCACACTGGTATGTTAGACTAGGCACTAAAACTCCTTCATGCAAGTCTCTCGCAGCCACTACTCTCAGATCTCTGCTCCTTATCGAGGCCTTCATTGCACCAACCAGTTTTCTTCTCTATATCACTCCATTCTCCACTTCCTTTGCATATTTATCCTTCATTTCTGTCACTACACCCAGGTAGTTAAACTTACCAATGCGGTTATTCAAATCTCTCTACATTCACTGTTGTATCACACTGGGAGTCACCTTCTTTCTCAACGGTCACCATTTTACTTTTATTCACTTTTTAGGCACGGCGCTAGCAGACATCTACAAACACTGCACCGTCTAGCAAGGTCTTGTCAGCTTGGTAGACTGGTGCGGAGTTTAGTAGATGTCTGTGAAGGTCATGCCCTTAGATCAAAGCCACAAATATATTACTGCATCATATACAAGATGAAGTAAGTTGCAACGGCCTGGAACTGTCTGCTGCAGCTGTTTCATGTTCAGAACTTGATAACTATCAATTCCCTACTTTTGTTTCTTACATTTCACCTTATATATGCTCGTCTTGCTAGTTTCCTTTTCTCTTTCCTATTCTTTTTCCTTCATCCTTTTCCCTTTCTTCTTTTCATTTTGTCGTTTCTGTTTTTCTTGTTATTTTCTTTTTCACTTTTCATGTTTTTTTGTGTTTACCTCTATCTGCCCTTTTCCGTTCCTTTTTTATCTGCTTTCTTTATCTTTTCTTTCTTCACAATATTATATCATAAAGCAACAAGTGAAGTATGAGTCAAGGTGAGGCAAGTTGGAATGGCCTTAGATTCTAACAGAGGTGTCTCGAGTTCCACCCAGTCTTTTGGCTCCATTTATATTTTTCTCTCTATTTTCCTTTTTCTTTCTCCTTCTTTCCCTCTGTTTCTTTTTATTATCCATTTGTTTCATATTCTCCTTGCGTTCATCATTATCACCATCGTCACTGCTCACTCAGTGATCATTATTCTCTTTCTCATCACTACCTCTGTCGTCATCATCATCATCATCATCATCGGATAAAAGACATTATTTTACGTCAAATGCTACAAGGGAGGCAGGAAGCGAGATGAAATAAGGTGGAACGGCCCCAGTGCAGGCTTACTGAGTTAACGCCTCATCATTTAGACTTCATTTTCATTCTTTCTTTATACTTTTACTCAGTCTTCATATCATTATTTAATTTTTACCCTCCTTTTCTTCTTTGTTGCTTAGTTTCATTCTTCCTTCTCCTTTCTATTATTGTCACACCCACGGGGGCGGCCAAATACAGTACAATGATTGACCCTACCTGTATAAACTTCTTCCCTCCCTCCCGCCCTCCCTCGCTCACTCACTCACTTACTCACTGATTACTGTACTTCCCTGAAGAATGGGATCAAGGCTTTATGGGAGGAGGCCCAGGAAAGCGAAATTTGCACAGTGGTAGGCCTCATCACGCGCCAGGTTTCACGCAGAGTGACACCTTGAGGGTCGACCCACGGCAGCCCACGGGAGTCTCATATAAGGCTGTTATGCAAGACTAGTTTTTTACCTATTAATACGAAAATTTGCACAATGGTAGAGCTTTAATTGTTCCATGTTAAAAGCATGGTGGGACCCCGACGGCCACCCCCCCACAGGGGGAAGGAGGCCCTTGGTGGTCTGTTACGAGGAGTTATGCCTTGTTTCATACAGTACGTTTTCTTTTGTTGTGTATCATGAATGTAATGAATATTATGTTTATTATTGTAAAATGTGATTGTATATTGTGTTGGAGTTTATCTTTGGAGAATGTAGAAATGAATTAATATTTGTGAAGTTGTTAAGGGTTAACATGTAAGGTTATGTTGTTGTATTGTGATCCCGTTAGTGAGAGATATGTTATGTATGCACGAGGAGAGAGTGCGTGGCTTCTCTCTCTCTTGGTGGCTGGCGGCGTGCGAGGAGCTGATGTGGGTTTCTGTTCGGGTGGGCGTGTTGGAGGAGACACGTGGTGATTTTGGGAGAGTAGTGTGGTCACACAGTGTGAGGTGTTATACAAGGGAAGTGGTGAGATAATTATGTGAATATATTGATGAGTATTATTTGTGGGAGGAGAATATACAGGTGATGGAGAGAGAGAGCGTGGTGTGGGTGGCCACAAGATAGCCTATGGTGCACGTGGTGGTGTACTTGTGATAGTGGAGATTATTATTGTGTGAACCATTGTGGAGTATTTATGTGGTTAATATTATAGAGTAACATGTGAGGGAGAATGGTTAATTATTTTGAGATTAGGGTTATTATTGAGTGTCATTTGGTGTTGAGAAGATCATTGTGGGGATATAGCATAAGTGATCTAAGCATATTCTTTATTTTGAGTATCAGAGTGTTTATTTGTAAATATATGTAAATAGTGTAGTAGACTATTTCATTATCATTGATGGTGTGATGGATGATACAGTATTTGTGGTGGAGATATTTCATGTTGCTATCCAGCTGGCCCGGAAATGAGGAGTTGCAGGCCGAACGAATTTCTTGCTGTACCTAACTATTGCAGCGTGCTTGAGGAGTGAGGACAGCTGGGGACGTAACAGAAAATTGGGGGCCTGTCCGGGATATCTTTGTGATTGTGTGCCACTTGTCCATGAGCCCAGTGTGTGTGACTAGGAGAATCTGCCTTCCTTGCCAGCCCTCCCCTCTGGACTACTGTGTTGTGGTGAGCCTTGAAATTATTTGTAATCATGGCAGAGAGTAATGTGCAAAACTTTGTGAGCAGTAGGGATGTACATTTTCTATACCAGTGCACAAGAGAAGAGCTGAGGGAGTTAGCATGCATTTATGGCATTGAGTTAAAAACTAATCTTAAGGAGGATATGCAGAGAGAACTGATAAAGGGTTTGATGGAATCTGGCATTTTGGGTAGAGAGCAGAGTGAGTGTGAAGAAGAAAATATGGAAAAGGATGAAAAGTATGTAGAAAGAAACAAAGAAATGACTGGTAGTGAGATGATGGAATGGAAAGTGAAGTTAATGGAGATGGAGATAATGTTACAGAGGGAAAAGAATCAAGAGGCTTTGATTCAGGTGGAGATAAAAAAGTTGGAAGTAGAAAAAGGGGAACACAGAGGAAATTCAGCAGATATAAAGATGAAACTTATGCCAGAATTTGTAGAGGAAGAGGCTGAGGATTTCTTTATACAATTTGAGAAAATTGCTGAATTGAGAAGTTGGCCAAAGGAAGAGTGGGCTTTGTTGGTGCAAGCTAGATTAAAGGGCAAGGCAAGAGAGGCTTATGCTGGTTTGGGTATTGATGAGTGCAGTGATTATGATGTTGTTAAAGAGGCAATTTTACAGACTGTGAAGGTGGATCCAGAAATTTATAGACAGCGTTCCAGAGACGTTGGAAAGACAAATAGTAATACCTATTTGGAAGTTGCCAGAGAGATTGTGCTGAAGTGTGGTAAATGGTTGAAATCTGAGTAACACCTATTTGGAAGTTGCCAGAGAGATTGTGCTGAAGTGTGGTAAATGGTTGAAATCTGAGTAACACCTATTTGGAAGTTGCCAGAGAGATTGTGCTGAAGTGTGGTAAATGGTTGAAATCTGAGTAACACCTATTTGGAAGTTGCCAGAGAGATTGTGCTGAAGTGTGGTAAATGGTTGAAATCTGAGGATGTGACAAGCAAGGAAGATGTGATACAGTTATTGATGTTAGAACATTTTAGAAATACTTTTAAACCAGCACTGAGGTATGAAATAATGAAACTAGACATTAGAAATGTGATTGAGGCTGGACGTAAAGCGGATCAGCTTGCTGTTGCGTATGAGATGAGCAAAGGTGCTGGTAAAGGTAAATTTAACCAGAGCTGGGTTAACAAGTCCACCAACTCTTGGGGTGGTAGACAAGGTACAGCTAACCAAAACAGTTTCAAGAACTCAAATAATTTTCTGAAATCTAATGTTGGACATGTTCAAAGTCAGGCTGTAGAGTCACCTTTGTTTAGGAGTGATAAGGTCAGTAATGCTTCACATCAAAATAAGTCAGGAATCAAATGTTATAAGTGTGGTGATTTTGGACACTTAGGTATAAGTTGTAAGAAAAACCAGGTGCAACCCAAGTGTCTGCATTGTGGTAAAGTAGGTCACAGGAAGTATCAATGTTATAGTTTGAAGAATTCCAAGGAAGCTGGATTGACTGTAACTGGGAAGGAACATGTAGAACAATTGTTAGCAAATGTATGTACAGGATCCAAGGTGTTACCTGCAGTAGAGTTTAAGCCATTTATCACCAAAGGTCGGATGAAGGTGGGTGAGGGACAAGGAAAGGAGATTGTGATACTGAGAGACACAGGAGCTAACCTGAGTCTTGTACGTAAAGGTATTGCAGAGTGGAGTGATGAGTCCTTTACTGGTGAAAATGTTGTTGTTAGGGGTGTGAGTTCTTCAGAGCTTGAAGTACCAGTACATTGTATGCGGCTTGAGAGTGGATTTGTCAAAGGAAATGTGAAAGTTGGAGTAAGTGAAGGATTGCCTGTGTCAGGAGTGGACATGCTATTAGGGAATGATTTGGCAGGCAATAAAGTTGTCCCTGAGCCTGAAATTGTGGAGAATCCTGAGGTTGACCAGGAAAGTGAAACCGTAGACCCAGAAGTATGTGAGGATGGTGAGAGACTTGAGGAGAGTATGATTTATCCAGCATGTGTAATGACAAGGGCTAGTGCTAAAAGAGCGGAGGAAGATGAGGAGTGTGAGTTAGACCTAAGCTCATCCTGGCTTTGTGAACCTGGAGATGAAGCAGAGCAGGTGAAAGGGATGGAAGTAGAGACTTTGCCAGACTTTGTTGTGAAAAAGGAGGACTTAATTGATGCACAAAGGAATGATGAAAGTCTGAAGGCGTTGTGGAGTGAGGCTGAGAGAGGAATTCTTGATGGAGATGTGGGATATTATGTGCAAGACCAAATTTTAATGAGAAAATGGAGACCTGCTGATAGCCCAGTATCTGATCATTGGATGATGAAGACCCAAATTGTTGTCCCTAAGAAGTACAGAAGTAAGATTTTGGAGTTGGCTCATGAAGATAGTTGGTCAGGACATTTTGGTGTAAGAAAGACTTAGAGTAGAGTGACAGCACATTTTTATTGGCCAGGTGTAAAGATGAGTGTAACTAAGCATTGTAAGACTTGTCATACATGTCAGGTTGTTGGTAAACCTAACCAGAATATTGTAAAGGCACCATTGCACCCTATTCCTGTTGTAGATGAACCATTCAGCAGGATATGTATTGATGTTGTAGGTCCTCTACCTCGTTCTAAGCGAGGCAATCAATATTTGCTAACTATTATGTGTATGTCAACAAGGTTTCCAGAGGCAATTCCTTTGAGAAGTATCCATGCCAAAGTGATTGTGAGGGAGTTGGTGAAATTTTTCTCATGGGTTGGACTCCCGAGAGTAATTCAGTCAGATCAGGGCAGTAATTTCACTTCAAGGTTGTTTGGTCAGGTGTTGAAAGAGTTGAGAATTAAGCAGCAGTTGTCGAGTGCCTATCACCCGCAGTCGCAGGGATGTGTGGAAAGGTTTCACCAAACTCTAAAGAAGACTTTAAAAATATACTGTACTGAAATGGATAAGGATTGGGATGAGGCAGTACCACTAGCTTTGTTTGCCATAAGAGATGCTGTACAGGAGTCCACTAGCTTCAGTCCATTTGAACTTGTTTATGGACATGAGGTCAGGGGACCTCTGCGTATGTTGAAGGAGAAGTGGTTGGGAAATCATGATGTGCCAAATATGCTGGATTATGTTACTATGTTTAAGGAGAGATTGTTGAGAGCTAGAGAGATTGCATGTGAGAATTTAAAGGAGTCACAGACTAATATGAAAACCTGGTATGATAAGAAGGCACGAAATAGAAGTTTTCAGCCTGGTGATAAGGTGCTGGTGTTGTTTCCATTGCAGGATAATCCTTTGAAAGCAAAATATTGTGGGCCTTGGGCCATTAAGGAGAAAGTCAGTGATGTAAATTACATAGTCAGATCACATGGGAGACGGAAGGGAACTCAATTGTGTCATGTAAATATGATCAAGCCATACTATGGTAGGGAAGAAGTATTGGATGTAAATGATGAAGTAAATTGTGGTAATGTTGTGAAGGTGGAGAAGAGTGATGGTGAAGATGATGACTTGATGAATTGTGAAGGTCAGAGTTTGGAAAATTCAGTCATATTAAATAATTTGCATGAGAAGTTGAAGCATTTAGATAAGGATAAGAAAGGAGAGGTAAAAAGAATTGTTAACAAGTTTAGATCTTTGTTTCCTGATGCTCCTAGAAGAACCCATGTTATTGTGCATGATGTGGAAGTAGAGGATGTAAGGCCAATTAAGCAACATGCATACAGAGTGACTCCACAAAAGAGAGAAATTATGAGGAAGGAAGTAGAGTACATGTTGAAAAATGATTTAATTGAGCCAAGTAATAGTCCATGGAGTTCACCCTGTGTACTTGTACCTAAGGCTGGAGGGAATAGTTACAGATTTTGTACTGACTTTAGAAGAGTGAATACTGTAACTAAGACTGACTCATACCCTATTCCCAGGATTGATGACTGTATTGATCAGTTAGGAAATGCTAAGTATGTGACAAAGTTAGATTTGCTTAAGGGTTTTTGGCAAGTTGGATTAACTGAAAGGGCTAAGGAATTGTCAGCATTTGTTACCATGGATGGGTTGTATCAGTATAAAGTTTTGCCATTTGGAATGAAGAACAGTAGCAGTTGTTTTCAGAGATTGGTTAATGCAGTGTTGAGTGGAGTGAAGTGTTGTACTGTATACATTGATGATATAGTACTGTATTCTGATACATGGGAGGAGCATTTGAAGTTGTTGGATGAAGTATTTAGAAAGTTAGATGATGCAAATCTCACAGTGAATTTAGCAAAGAGTGATTTTGTGAAGGCTTATGTGGACTATTTAGGATTCAAAGTGGGACAAGGACAAGTGAGGCCATTGGATGCTAAGGTGAGAGATATTCTGAACTTTCCTTCTCCAACAAATAGGAAAGAATTGTTGAGGTTTTTGGGAATGAGTGGGTATTACAGAAGATTTTGTAAGAACTTTTCAGCCATTGCATTGCCATTGACCAGGTTGTTGTCAAAGAAGGTGAAATTTATGTGGAGTGAGCACTGTGTGGAGGCTTTTAAGAAAATTAAGGATATGCTAGTAAATGCACCCATATTGGTCACTCCTGATTATGATAAGCCATTTAAATTGTATGTGGATGCCAGTGGTGAGGGAATTGGAGGAGTATTAATGCAGGAAGTGGAGCAGGTTGATCATCCTATTGGGTATTTTTCTAAGAAGTTTTTACCATATCAGATGAATTACAGTACTGTGGAGAAGGAGGCTTTGACATTGATTATGTGTTTGAATCATTTTGAAGTGTATGTGAAGGGTACCATGAGGCCTGTGCAAATTTTCACTGATCATAATCCTCTTGTATTTGTAAATAGGATGAAGAACTCTAACCAGAGGTTAATGAGATGGTGTCTGCTGTTGCAAGAATATAATTTGGTTGTGACTCATGTAAAAGGAAGAGAGAATGTGATAGCAGACGCTCTCTCTCGCGTTCCTGAGAGATGTGAATCCTCTTAAAGGGAGAATTCACATCTTTACTGGAAGGGGGGTGTTACGAGGAGTTATCCCTTGTTTCATACAGTACGTTTTCTTTTGTTGTGTATCATGAATGTAATGAATATTATGTTTATTATTGTATAATGTGATTGTATATTGTGTTGGAGTTTATCTTTGGAGAATGTAGAAATGAATTAATATTTGTGAAGTTGTTAAGGGTTAACATGTAAGGTTATGTTGTTGTATTGTGATCCCGTTAGTGAGAGATATGTTATGTATGCACGAGGAGAGAGTGCGTGGCTTCTCTCTCTCTTGGTGGCTGGCGGCGTGCGAGGAGCTGATGTGGGTTTCTGTTCGGGTGGGCGTGTTGGAGGAGACACGTGGTGATTTTGGGAGAGTAGTGTGGTCACACAGTGTGAGGTGTTATACAAGGGAAGTGGTGAGATAATTATGTGAATATATTGATGAGTATTATTTGTGGGAGGAGAATATACAGGTGATGGAGAGAGAGAGCGTGGTGTGGGTGGCCACAAGATAGCCTATGGTGCACGTGGTGGTGTACTTGTGATAGTGGAGATTATTATTGTGTGAACCATTGTGGAGTATTTATGTGGTTAATATTATAGAGTAACATGTGAGGGAGAATGGTTAATTATTTTGAGATTATGGTTATTATTGTCATTTGGTGTTGAGAAGATCATTGTGGGGATATAGCATAAGTGATCTAAGCATATTCTTTATTTTGAGTATCAGAGTGTTTATTTGTAAATATATGTAAATAGTGTAGTAGACTATTTCATTATCATTGATGGTGTGATGGATGATACAGTATTTGTGGTGGAGATATTTCATGTTGCTATCCAGCTGGCCCGGAAATGAGGAGTTGCAGGCCGAACGAATTTCTTGCTGTACCTAACTATTGCAGCGTGCTTGAGGAGTGAGGACAGCTGGGGACGTAACATGGTCTCAAAGTCTTTATGCACAGCCAAAGTTTAAATCGATGAACATGATATTTTGCACACTAGTAGGCGTTTGCCCCGGCCAAGGGTGGGACCCCTGACGTCCCCCCCTCCCTGCATGAGTGAGAGTGGGCGGCCCCTGCGGGAAAATCTCTCTCTCTCTCTCTCTCTCTCTCTGTATATATATATATATATATATATATATATGGCGGGTTCGCCTCCTGCCAGTGTTGTAACAACTCTTGGAAGCGTTCACCGAGCCACTTACTATTTTGGCGGACATAATGGGTGCTGTGGTTGAATCAGTGTAGCATAATTATATGCTTGCACCCAGTTGACTTAAAGCTGGCCGTTTACACTTGGTTCACAGCCTACACACACATCCAAAGCTATTACAACACAATCACACTCACAAGCACTTCTCACCCTACATACCGTCTCTAGCAGACAGTCTAAGCCACTGGGTATCGTCCCTGCTTCGGCAGGGATAGGCCGGTCGTGCAGTGTGTGTGTGTGTGTGTGTGTGTGGTAGGTGGGGAAGCCCATCATCCACCCGCTTAGTGTAGTGATAATCTGTTTGTACGGTAGCTCTACACTGAGTGACAAGCCAATTGATTTCCTGTAAACCAAGTTAGCATTTACAACGCTGGGTGGTAACCATATTATCAACCAAGACGTGTTCCCTACGTGACAACAAGTGGGTTGGCGGGAGGGTTAGTGCCCCTCTTCGGAAAATAACTAACTAAAAATACGAACAGGAAACCTTGGACCAAGACTGACCAATAGATGACGACTAATGACCGAATAAAGGACATGATAAGGATTGCGACATGGAATATAATGCAAATGATGAGGTGAAAGAGAGAGAGAGAGAGAGAAATTGACCAGGTGCTTGAGGGTGCAAAAGTGGATGTATGTGGATTGACTGAAAGTAAATAGTGAGGTGAAACTGTAAGAGAATGGGAGTATGGATGGGGTATATGCACAGGAGTGCATGAGAATGAGAGGGCAAAAGGAGGAGTGGTTATTGTTGTGAGTAACAGATGGGAGGAGAATATAAGAGAATATGGATCAGTTGGCTCAAGGATTGTGTGGGTAAGGCTGAAAGTTGGACCGCGAATGTGGGCGATTATGTGTGTGTATGCACCGACGCAAGATCGTGCAAGCAGAGTGAGAGAAGAGTTCTGGATAAATGTGGAGGCGTGCTTGGAAAAATCTGAAAGGAATGAGTGTGTTTTTGGTTTGAAATATGAATGGAAAAGTAGGGAATATGAAGGTGGATGGAGTAGTTGGTGAGTGGGGTGTGCCTGCAGAGATGGATGAGAATGGCAGTGCTTTAGTCGAAATTTGTGCCGAGAGGGGGTTGGTGATAGCCATTACCCTCTTTAGACATAAAATGATCCTCAGGTATTCGTGGCGAGTGATGAGAAGGGTGGGTGGTGAACTGAATGAACGGAAGGCAATGATTGATTGTGTGTGTGTGGATGAAAGGATGAGAAGGTGAGTAATGGATGCAAGAGCATATAGAGGTTGGGGGTGTGGACATTCGGACCACCACTTGGTGGTGGTGAAAATGAAGGTCCAAATGAAATAGAGAAACCGAAGAAGAGAAGGACAGGAGGAAGTAGTTCATACAAGGAGGGTGGAAAGGTTATATGAGAGAGAAGTGGAGGAGCGATTGGGTAAATATAGACTGGAGCAGATGGGGGACTTGGAAGGTGCATGCAAGATATTCACAGAAGAAATCTGTGCAGCACGTGAGGTAGTGTGTGGGGTGAAGGGAAGATGCAAGTGGGTGCAGGGAACAACATAATGGAATGAAGACGTGAGACAGGCTGTGGCACAGAAGAAGAAAGCACATATGGATGAGAAACGGGTGTGGAAGAAGTTGAGAGACGGAAGAAAAAGTTGTATGTAGAGAGGAAGAGAGAGGTGAAAAGATTAATATGAGAAAGTAAGAAGAGAGTGGATGAGGAATTTGGAAAGAGTTTGTAAAGTGGAGGGAATGTTAAGAAAATGTTCTGGAAAGAGGTAAAGAGAGTTAGACAGGGTGTGAAAGAAGTTCGTCTGGGAGTGAAAGATAAAAATCGTAGATTACTAGTGGACAAGGGAGAAAAAGTGAGCAGATGGAAAGAACACTTTGAGGAATTGTTGAACATAGAGAATGAAATAATGCGAGTATAGGTAGGTGGGGAATGGCTGGGAGAAGGAGGGAGGTGAGAAGACAGGAAGAAATCAGTTGTATGGAAGCTGTTTAAGCAATGAGGAAAGTCAAAATGGGGAAAGCCCCAGGAACTGATTGAGTGTGTGGAGAAATGCTGAAGCATGGGGGAGAGATAGTTGTAGAATGGATGTGGAAGTTGTGCAGATTGGCCTGGGTGGAAGGTAGCATCCCGGAGGATAGGAAGTCAGGTATAATTATTCCCCTGTACAAAGGAAAAGGGGAAAAAGAAGTGTGTGGTCATCATAGGGGCATTTGTCCTCTTAGTGTAATAGGAAAAGCCTAGGCAAACTCTTTCGTCTTTGTCTGTCAACTTGTACCTTTCCTTCTTGCTGGAAGTTTGCTCTCATTCAGTCAGTCCCAAAGAAGGGTGACCACTCCCAACCCTCCAACTATCGTCCAATTGCTTTAACGTCCTGTATTTCAAAAGTTTTCGAGTCAATTCTTAATAGAAAAATTTTAAGGCATCTTTCCTATCACAACCTTCTTTCCGATCGTCAGTATGGGTTCCGTCAGGGACGCTCCACTGGCGATCTTCTCACCTACCTTTCAGACTCCTGGTCATCCTCCTTTCGTGACTTTGGCGAAAGCTTTGCCATTGCACTTGACATCTCAAAGGCTTTCGATCGAGTCTGGCATAAATCTTTAATTTCCAAACTGCCCTCCTACGGTTTCTATCCTTCTATCTGTGCCTTCATCGCTAGCTTCCTTTCTGGTCGTTCTATAGCCGCTGTTATAGACGGCCATCGTTCTTCTCCTAGATCTATCAACAGTGGTGTTCCTCAGGGCTCTGTCCTATCACCAACTCTCTTCCTTTTATTCATCAATGATCTTCTAAGCTGTACATCTAACCCTATCCACTCATATGCTGATGACTCCACCCTTCACCTTTCCATTCGGTTCCCGCAACGCCCATCTCAACAGTTACTTCAACAAACAAGGGATGAGGCTATGGCACACCTAATGTCTGACTTGGCTCGTATCTCTGACTGGGGTAAAAATAATATGGTTGTCTTTAATGCATCTAAGACTCAGTTCTTACACCTTTCAACCCGACAAAATCTTCCACAGGTATACCCACTAATGTTTAATAATATTCAGCTTAATCCTACATCATCCTTGAACATGCTTGGGGTTTCATTTACTCGGGACTTATCTTGGAAAGATCATATTACATCTCTTGTAAAATCTGCTTCCATGAGATTGGGTGTGCTAAGCCGACTCCGCTCTTTCTTTACCCCTGCGCAATTGTTGACTCTATACAGGGGTTTTATCTGCCCCTGTGTGGAGTACAACTCTCATGTGTGGGGAGGCTCCCCTCATACAGCTCTTCTCAATAGGGTGGAGTCAAAGGCTTTTCGTCTCATTAACTCTCCTCCTCTTACTGACTCCCTTCAACCTCTGTCTCTTCGCCGCACTGTTGCATCTTTATCTCTTTTCTATCGCTACTTTAATGGTCACTGCTCCTCTGAACTGTCTGCTTGCATTCCTCCACCTCTACGACGGGCGCGTAGCACCCGTCTGGCAGCAGACTCTCATCCTTTTTCTGTCCAACCTCTAATGCAAGAATTAACCGTTACTCCCAGTCTTTCATTTATGCAACAGGTCAACTCTGGAACTGTCTCCCTCTGTCTGTATTTCCTGCTGCCTATGATCTCCAGTCTTTCAAACGCAGTGTGTCCAGGCATCTCAAAATGATCGGATCTTGAATTTGGCTCTATATTGTATTTTGTTTTTCTCTTGGAGGGAACTGTTACTGCGGGCTCATGGCCTTTGGTTCCTTCTTCCTCGCAAAAAAAAAAAAAAAAAAACTCACTGACAGAGTTTGGGAAATAACAGAGGAATTAGTTGAAGAATAACAGGAAAGTTTTAGGAAGGGAAGAGGTTGTGTAGATCACATATTCATTCTTAGGTCTTTAGTGGAAAAGTTTCTAGAGAAAGGAAAGAAGTTGTATGAAGCCTTCATGGATTTGGAGAAAGCATGTGAGACGGTGGATAGAAAAGGATTGTGGAAAGTATTAAGAATATATGGAGTAGATGAGAAGTTGTTGAATGCCGTGAAGAGTATGCATGAGGGTGGTAAGGCTGCAGTGCGTGTGGGTAGTGTACTGAGTGAATGTTTCTGTTTGAATGTTGGGATGAAACAGGGATGTATCATGTCTACACGGTTGTTCAGTCTGTAAATGGATAGGCTTATAAAAGTGATACAAGGTAGGGCAGTGTATGTTGGAACGGCCCTAGTGAGAGAGGATAGTGTTCGGAAACTCCCTGTACTGTTGTTTGCAGATGCTACTGTGTTGTTAAGTGAAGACGAAAGGGAGCTGCATGGGTTGGTGGATGAGTTTGGGAGAGTGTATAAGAAACGGAATATAAAGGTGAATTTAGGAAAGAGTAAAGTTATGGTCTTCGAGAGAAATGAAGTCAGTGAATGTACCGTGAGGTTGGATGAGGAGGAAATGGAAAATGTGAGTGCATTTATGTACTTGGGTAGTGTGATGAGTAAGGATGGAAGTTTAGAGGGTGAAGTGCTTGAAAGGGTACAACTAGGAAGAAAGGTTGCTGGTTCCTTGAAAGCAGTGATAAGAAAAAAGAATTGAGCATGGAAATGAAAAAGCTACCACATGACAGGATTGTGATACCAACTTTAATGTAAGTGAAGCTTGGACCTTGTTGCAGGGACAGAATTCAAGAGTGAGAGCAATGGAAATTAGTTATTTAAGAGGAGCATGTGGAGTCACATTGAGAGACAGACTGACAAATGAGGAAGTGAAGGAGCATTGTGGTGTGGATGTGGATGTGATACGGTGCGTTAGGAGAAACACACTGAGGTGGTTTCGCCATGTGGAGAGGATGCAGAGTGAGATACTGACGAGGAGAGTGTATGTGAGTGAGGTGGAGAGGGGGAGAGGGAGGGGAAGGCAAAGGATGAGATGGAAGTATGGAGTGTAGAGGTATATGAAGGAGGGGGGGGGGAGCTGGGAGCAGGGCATACATGGATGTGTGTGTGTGTGTGTGTGTGTGTGTGTGTGTGTGTGTGTGTGTTTTCGCAACATATCTCGTATAGCTGTGGACGAATTTTCACCAAACCTTCAGGAAACAGCAACTATGGCTTTGCACAAGCCTATCAATTTTGGCGAGGATTTGATGAAAGACGACCGAATGCTAATCGCCATATATGTTTTAATACTGACTGACTTTTTGTGAAATGCAATGACTGAAATCTAATTTTCTTCAAATTTGGTTTGAAGTATCTTATCCTACAACGTATTTTGGAGGACAGTTAGCATTCTACCCCCGAATGTTTTTGTTTCATACCAGAGATGTCTTCTCCATTGGCCTTAGCCTATTCCTGTCATGGACCTTTTTCCCACTACTCATCCACCAACCACCAACCCTGCCCACCCATGCTACTTGCCCTGCCCAACATGTTTCCACCATGTTGACTATTATTGCCCACCATTAGCAAGGCGATGTGATATAGATTTTGTTGGAGTGTGTGTGTGTGTGTGTGTGTGTGTGTGTGTGTGTGTGTGTGTGTGTGTGTGTGTGTGTGTGTGTGTGTGTGTGTGTGTGTGTGTGTGTGTGTGTGTGTGTGTGTGTGTGTGTGTGTGTTGCCAATTATCTCAAAATGTCGTGGACGAATTTTCACGAAACCATCAGGAAATAACAACTATGTGGATGTGCATAAGTGATTAGCTTTTGGTGAGGATTTGATCACAGACGACCGAATGCCAGACGCCATATATTTTTTAAAATATGGATTGGCTCTTTGTGAGACGAGGTGACTGAATTCCGTAGAGTTATGTTAATTTTCTACACATTTTATTTGTAGGCAGCTTGTACTATTGCCTGCAACAAATTTCGACGGCAGATTGGCAATCGGCCTAAAATGCCTTTGTTTAATATACAGTTAGCTCTAATCTTGGCTATCATGGGACCATTTTAACAACTGCAATGTACACTTTTAATTTTGTCATAAATTTATATCTATCTATCTAACTATATATATGTCATAAAGGACTTTGTAGTTACTTGTAGAGGAGTTTTATATATATTAGACTTGTGGGAGAGCGGTTGTTATATTTGAGTAGCTTGTAAGTAGATAATCTTCTTTCCCATTTGTCATGTAGTGACAGGAGAGGTAAAGAATAGTATGGGACTATTTTTATTTGTCTTGGAAATATTAACAAGTCTCTCACTCACGAGTGAGTTGAGCAGAGTCCCTGTCTCCCTGTCTCGCTCTCTCTCTGTCTCTCTCTCAAGTTGCTAAGCCCTTCTCCCTGCGACCTCTGTTCTAAGGCTAGCTTCTTTCTGCCCTCTCTTTCCTAAATTCTGGTTAAACAGAAGATGTATCACGTGTGTTCCTTGTGAGTGGAAAGTTCTAGAAGCCTGTGTGTGAGTATGTGTGTATGTGTGTGTATGGTCACTAAGGCTTTGTTCACCGGTGGATTGCTGACAACTAACTGCATCATCTCCTTACTGGCCACTTCGTAATCTGTCGTCAGCTTTCCTCAGTGTAATTTGCAAGCTCATTTCCCATTCCCAGGCTCGCATAGAGCTGTCTATCTATCTATTTATCTATCTATCTATTATGATTTGTAATTATAATATGGAGTCCTAACATATATATATATATATATATATATATATATATATATATATATATATATATATATATATATATATATATATATATATATCCTCTTCGACTTACCCATTTTTTCTTATCTCCAACTCTTCTTTTCCCTAACTCCTCTTTGTGCTTCCCTTCGTCCATCTCCTCTGTATGAACTCTCTTCCTGTATGTCAACCCATTCCCCTCCCCCTCTCCAGTTCTTCCTCTTCCCTCTTCTTTATGTCTACCCAAATCCCTCCTCCCTTCTCTATGTCTACCCATTCCTCTCCTATTTCCTCTGTGTCTACCCATTCCTCTCCTCCCTCCTCTATGTCTACCCATTCCTCCCCTCTTCCTCTATGTCTACCCATTTCTCTCCTCTAATATAATATAGCAGTAACCGTGTGTGTTTGTATTTTGGGCAGCCAAAACTACACATACAAATCGCACCAAAATTGGCACAAAAATCGCAAAAAATTCGCTGACGTGAAAAAACTTGGTCCCATCACGATTGAAAAACTTTTACTATATTTAATGAGCGATCAAATTTTGACCAAAAAACGTCGCTCCCGGCGCCATGCATAGGATCTCCATAGAATTTTTCCCCAGAGCTACATCTAATATACTATAGCAGTAGCCGTGTGTCTGTGTGTGAGAGTATTTTGGGCAGGCGAAACTACACATTCAAATCGCACCAAAATTGAAACAAAAATCGCAAAAAATTCGCTGATGTGAAAAAATACTTGGTCCCATCACGATTGAAAAACTTTAATTATATTTAATGAGCGACCAAATTTTCACCAAAAAACGCCTGTCCCGGCGCCCGGTCGGTTGCCGTGGCCGAGTGGTTAATATCTAGGACTGCGTGGGGACAACTTGGGTTCCACTCCCGAAGCGAGGTGTACAGTAGGCGTCTTTCTTCGGTACGGAGGCGTCCTGGTGCACCAAAAGTGGCATGAAAGTCGCAGAAAATTCGCTGATGTAGAAAAACTTTGTCCCATCTCGATTGATTATTTTTTATTAGAGTTAAGAACAATCAAAGTTTGGTTCGGAAAACAGTTCATTCAGTACCGGGACTTTTAGAAATCGAGTCTACTCGGGCCCGAAGGGCCCACGGGCACTTATCCTCCTCTATGTCTACTCATTCCCCCCTTTCCATTTCTTCCTCTTTTTCCTAACTCTCTCCTCTTATCCCCTCGCCTTCTCCCCCCGCGTTCACCATCACCACCAGCACCATCATAACTACTCTTGACTGAAAATAAGAAATTCTGCCTCTTGCCTCATTCCTGCCATGATAATGCTTCAGGGCAGTGATCACAGGAGGGAAGAGAAGAGGGAGAGGAGAAGGGAGGATGGGGAAGGAAGGAAAAGAAGGAAAATATGGAAGGGGTAAAGGTAAGGAAAGAGGAAGATAAGAAAGGAAACATGAAGATGGGAGGAAGGAGAAGGGATAACAGAGAGAGGAACTGGGGAAGATAAGGAAAGAAAGAGTAGGTATGGAAACTCAAGGAATAGTAAAGCATAAAAAAAGGGAACGCATGGGAAAAACTGGAAATAAGAAAGCGAAGAAGGGAAGGTGAGGAGGTAAAGAAGGATTGTGATGGAGGAACAGGAGGAAGGGGATGACGGGAGTATGGAAAAGAAAAGAAAGAGAGTAGACTTTTCTTTTTCTATGTGTACGACCCTGGACATAGGTTTCACAGCCCGGTCCCAAGGCCCAGTAGTCCTCCTACATACCATATACCTTCACATGTCACCACTTCGGCATTATCATCCACCGTCCATCTCGAATACCTGCTAGGACTGTCTCATACCGGACTGGTGCACTCATATTAGTAGGAGTATTTTCAAGACATGTCCGCAGGTCTTTTGGCAGATCAGTAAAGCCTGCTTTAATGAAATACAGATCCTGAATATGTTTCCTGCCCCAGCCGGGATTCGAACCTGGATCCATTAGGACTGCACGCCACCCATCTATCGATTCGGCCACCGCCTCCCCAGCTGTACTGCCTGGTGAACAGGGACATAGGCGAAAAAAAAAAAAAACTCTAAAAGTCTGACCGTCTTAGGAATCGAACTCGGATTTTTCGAGCTGCAGATTAATGTGCTCACCATTACACCACCGGCTCCCCCGGTACACGGGAGTATCCAGTTAAGTACAAAGATGTGACAAAATTTCTTTGGAATAGCTGGCAAGCACAGTGATTGATAATAGCTTATTGATGCAATGGTTACTTTGTCATGCATAATGTAATAGTAACAGTTCACTCAACTACCAATCTAATATAGTTTTTCATAAGTGTATCTTCAAGTTATAAGTCTGCAATAGAAATTAAAGGGGAACTACCTAGAGGGTTTCATGGGTATCTAACAAGAGTAATTTGAACGAGGTAGTCGGTGGTGTGGTTTGAAGTTGCTAAAGTGGCGCCCCTGATGGTCAAAAGTAGAATTAGTCAGGGCAACATGGTGGAGCTTAGTGGAAATTATCTTGGATATTTTAGCTTCTTTTTACAACCATATTACCAAAGCATCTTAAAAATCACAAGAGTATAATAAGTCGACATGTTGGAGCTTGGTGGTTGGGTGGGTAGGGTGATAAGCAGATTGGTCAGGAGAGTGAGCATCTAGAGAGGTAAGGTGAGCGTGGGAACGAGGTAAGTGGACAGGGTGGGAGGGCAGGGTTGGTTAAGTAGGTGGTAGTGGTGGAGAATGTGTGGCAGGGTGTGTGGGTGGGTCTGGTAGGTTGGTGGGTAGGTGGGCAGATAGGTGGGGTGGACAGGGAAACAAGGTGGATGGTCATGGTTGCGTGTCTATGGTGGGGCAGCACAGGGGGGATGAGTGGGTGGGAAGTGAGAAATTAGGTGCATGTTTTCCAGATTATCAACAGATTGTTGGCCTTGACAATACTATTCACCCACCCGTTCATCCGTGAGTGCATCGACAACATCCCGACGTTCATCTTGGCATCCAGAGCAACACATCCTAACTCCACACTTTGTATTTCTGTCTTGACCTTTCCTATTATACTTGCATTCAATTATCAAACAGCATATCTCTTAATCTCTTTAGTCCGAGATGTGGTTTTCATTCATGCTCTTTTCATACATTTGCTTTGGTTCAGAGAGACATTTCGACCTGGAGAGGTTAGATGTTTCCCTCATTTACTTCTTTACTGCAAAAGATCTCCAGCATGAGTAAACATGTTCAGAGACTTGCATTATTAACCAACAGAATAAGTCGCAGGCTTCAAAACATTGAAGTATTTCCCTGTCCTTCCCAGTAGGTTGTTTTCCTGTCGTGTGTCCCAACCCCCTTGTGGGCAAAATAAAAATCAGAAGACACCTTGTTTTTTTGTGATATATTTTATGCCCCATTAATGTCCTGTGTTGCCTCCTTGTGCCAGCAATAAACCTAGTGATTGTGACTGATCGTCGGTAGGGGTAGAGGGGGACATTTATGACCTGGTGTCTTCTGTCTGGTTGCCGAATGTGTGTGTGTGTGTGTGTGTGTGTGTGTGTGTGTGTGTGTGTGTGTGTGCAATAAGAGAACAGAGGAAGGACAAACAAATGAATAACAAAAAATGCATTTGGTGTAGTGCAGACGGATGGAGGTCAAGGTACCGTGAGAGTATGCTGGCCTACTCTCTGTGTTAATGAAAACACAAAATGTTCAGCAAAGGAAGATGACCACGAACAGGTCCTGAGGGCTGGTGAAACGGGAACTCCGCCTCTCTTTGTCACCAGCTTGCCATCCACCTCTGGAGTACCGCTCTGTTCGACTGGTGCTATATTCTACTCCCTCCATTATGTCCCAGAAGTAGCATATGCAGCTCACAACTAGAAGACCCTGAGTTGGATTCTGGGGCTGGTTTGACTGTTTTGAAATAGTTTGTTAACCCCTCGTTCCTCTTCACCGAACATTACAGCTGGGAATCTTGATGTAAATTTTGTTGTTGTGTCGTATTCTAGGTGAAGATTGGACCTTAGCAAAAGGTGTCAGCCTTAATGACGCACGTGCAGTCGATAAGCAGTAATTACAAGTCTACTTTTCCTTTTTATTCCGGAAATAACATTTCCAACTTCTGCGTCCAAACATCACTAAACTGTGCAGCCATGACTGAAAATACAGATGAATCAGAGCCAGGCGTCATTGTAGTGTGTTTACAAAGAAGAGCAAGTTCACACATTCTGGTGACAGATACGGTAAAGCAAGGGAGACACAAGATTAAATCAAGGGTCGTTGGTCTGAGGTCATGTGTCCCGTGGTTTAAAAGCCCTGCAGTAATGCACAGTTTGTGGGCATGAGCACCGGACACTGCAAAATGGAAGTGGGTCAACCGGGCACGTTGTTGTAGAAAAAATAAATGAGCCTGGGGTCAGTTGGCTGCTGTATGTCAGCTTTCAAAAAACTCAAAACAGTATTATGTAACATATAAACTACGTATATAATTCTTCTTACCTATTTTCTTAAGCTCCCTTCCCGGTTACCTGTTAATATTCAAGGCAACCGACGATTATGAAACATACTTTCTTGTCATAAACGTATGACGAAAGTAATGTGTATGTCATCATAACTGTGTGTGTGTGTGTGTGTGTGTGTGTGTGTGTGTGAATATAATTGAGGAAATATGAAGAGAGAGAGAGAGAGAGAGAGAGAGAGAGAGAGAGAGAGAGAGAGAGAGAGAGATTTAGTGAGTCGTAAAAGAGACAAGAGGCCACAGAGGGAGGGAGAGCGCCAGATGCGGCGGAAATGATACATAAGGGTGAGATAAGAAAGTTTCTATTTCAGTTCATGTCAAAACTTTGACCCATAATTTTTATTTCAGGAAGGTTAATAAAAAAGTCTTCGGCCTGATCTGGATAGAATATGTATTTTATGTCTGGCTTTATACACTACGGTATTTAGTGAAAATATTATTATATATATATGGGTTAATTATCGAAATACTTATCCATAGAAACTATAAGACAATAATTTCTAATGAAATGAAAGGAAGCAGACATGTCAGAATTACGTGGCATCACTAAAAACCTCTCAGTGAGGAATATGTTTACATTAATACTTTTGGTATACACTACAAGTATCTGCCCCATCATACCCCGCTGTAAAGATGCAGCGTTAGGAATGAACAAGGCAACACGTTGACCATAGCTGTATAATAGTAATGACACGTACCATTTTATATACTGTACTTTGAAGATAATTCGAAATTTTCAATTGTCTTTTAAAAATCACTTTGGACAATATCTTTTTGTTGCTCTTTGATGTTCATATTACAGCCACAAATTAAACCAAATATTTTATGACTGATTCCACAGATGTTAAGTAATCCTGAAAACAAAACTCTCAATGATATATTCAGATATGAATCAGAAAAAATATATATTAATCCATTATTAATATCAAAGCTGCAAAAGTACAGGCAGTAATTTTTCTCTTGTGTAACATAAAACTGTTATTTCAGACTAATGTATGTCATTATTTTCATGAACAAGAGACTACAACTATGTCAGATATGGTTCGTTTCACTTATACCAATAATTTCAGCATTGAATGTTACTAATGTTCGGCCCTAAAGATATTAATGCTTTATTGCCATATCCACTCTGCGAAATGCAGCCATAGTAATGCTGGAAATATATATATATATATATATATATATATATATATATATATAGCTATTACTTTTACAGCGCAGTTTTTACAAACCTTTGGCAAAGGGGAATTGCTTTACAGGAAATATTTCGCCCATTTTATTTATTGTGTTCGTAATCTTTCAGTACAAATCATTCAGATTAGCATCGATCCATCCTCGGTACTAAGTGAATACATTGTATGTTTTATTTTACCGTCTTATTTTATATAACTAATCGCAGCAACATTTAAAGAACGATGACCTGAACGTGACCAACACATTTCTAGCTAGAGTGGATGGAACGTCTCGCTGTGGTAATACCGAATGGACTTGTGTGGCAGAGCCTTCTGTCAAGATTACATCGCTCCCCTTACAAAGCTATTAAAGTGACCTCTCATGGCAGCGGTCACAAATTATGAGCTTAACTGTACCGTCGGGAGGGAGCGTATTGTTCTGATGTCATTATCGTCTTTAATGTGCAATAATGTTCCTACTCTAATTCTGCTAGTTCAAGGTATGTTAGGTCTTCCTAGCAGCTTTTCTGTCCAAGTCTCTAGTGCAAGAGTCAACCGTTACTCCCAGTCCTTCATTCATGCAACAGGTCAACTCTGGAACTGTCTCCCTCTGTCTGTATATCCTGCTTCCTATGATCTCCAGTCTTTCAAACGCAGTGTGTCCAGGCATCTCGAAAAGATCGGATCTTGAATTTGGCTCTCTCTTGTATTTTGTTTTTCTCCTGGAGGGAACTGTTATTGCGGGCTCATGGCATTTGGTTCCTTCTTCCTCGCATAAAAAAAAAAAAAAAAAAGCCAACCACGTTGTGCTAACAGATCCGTTGTTCTTATATATATATATATATATATATATATATATATATATATATATATATATATATATATATATATATATATATATATATATATATATATCGGTCATTTTGCGAAATTGGTCATTCTGCAAACTGCCCAGTCATTTTGCAAAAAGACCAAAACCGTGATCAATTTGCAAATTGACCGTAAATATATGGGCATTTTGCAAGAAGCCAAAACCATGGGCAACTTGCAAAAATGACCTTAACCCGTCACGTCCCGAGCCTTTCCGCACCTATGACATCCCCCAGTCCCGAGCCTTTTTGGAAATTTTTTTTTTCTTCTAAAACTTCCGCTTAGGTCGAGAAACGATGGAAAATCATGAAGAAAGTGGTCTCTGCAGTCTATAAGTGGTCTGTGCAGGTGCGGTTTCCCCCCGCAGGTATCGTAATCTGTAATGGGCTGGATATGCGTTTACGTTTTCTATGGTAAGGAATAATGGGACGAACAACACACAACACCTCTACATTTATTGAATTTGAACTAATAAACAATAACAGTAACAATATAATGGATTTCAGACACATATATAGGAAAAATAAGCATTGTACCATCGCGCGAGCATAGCGAGTTAGGTCCGAGTCGTAACATGCTATATGCTAAGTTTCTGGTATGAGGGAACCTATCATTTTTTCTACTTGTATACTTCTGTTTCAATGACAATTTATCAATTACAACTGTTTGTAAGTGTTTTCAGATGTTTTCATTCATTATGATGACATGCAGCATAAGTTTGGCACACATCAGCTTAGTAAGCGCACTCGCTATGACTCGTATTTCAACATACCAAATTGTTTTATCACTTTCCAATTATTTTCCCATTTACATAGAACCTTTCCTCCACCACTGTGAAGGTTTTCAATTATTTTCATTCATTACGAGGGCATTTAACGATATGCTAGCGCCTATTCACGTAGCAACCACGATCTCAAACACTCGTGTTTCATCATCTACTTTATTTATTCACTCCAATTATATTTTCCCACTTACATTACACACGTTTACACCCCTAGAATGCACTGTACATACTTACTGCCATTATTTATTCAAGTGAGCGTGAGAATATCGCCTGAAAATACCCTCGCAAGGAATGTTTCGTCATACATAATACTCACACACTTATATACTAATTCACTCACACACTTATATACTAATTCACTCACACACTTATATACTAATTATTCACTTTATCACTTGCTGACTTTTATTTTGACTAATATGTGCCTTATTCATTCGACTAAGCGTCAGGAAATCTTATCTTTATAGACACGCTATGAATATTTGACTTAGAATATACATCATCATATACAATAATTTGAACTTATATTATACCCCTAAGAATGTCACATAATAAGAAATATATAATAAGGGGCCGTATTTATTGCACTGAGCGACAGAATATCGCATCAAACAACCCTCTCTATGTAAGTTTCAACTTAGGGCAGATTTATATACTTACACCCAATGTTTTCACTTATGTTCTACCCGTAGGCACTTTATACTAATATTTGGCGATCCACATGACTGATATTTTCACAGAGCGTCTGTCTGTCGCATTTACCTCATAATTTCTGCGTCCTTTCGCATTCACACCATGCTAAAATTGCAGCAACGTGTGATATTCACTAAAACATGGGTGAATACACAGACCCACGTCACACTGCACCCACTCATAGCGGGTGTCGTTCCTCTGTGTCGTGAGTCTCACCTGGGAATTACTGCACACGTGACACCTGCGCTGGGGCCTAGGTCTGTTGGGCTGGGGAGGGATAGGAGTGGGGAAATGGCGGCCGGATATTCTCTGGGGAGTCTGGGTAATAGGGGCAGTGCGGGGGCGCTGTTGGGGCCTTTCAACAGCATACTTAGCAAAGATTTCTCGTGTGAGCTCCCTCACAAACCCTTCAAAGGTTTTCTGAACTCCTGTGGTCATGGCGTGAAGGTGGTGGCAATTCAGAGCAGTGATATCTAGCAAGTGAAAGAACAGTTTTTTATACCACTTCATCGTGGTCCTGGCACACTCTACCGTCGATATCATGGAGTCAGACTGGTCCACGAGGCGCATGTTTATATTGTAATCCATTACACACTCAGGTTTCCAAACACGACGCCTGCTCTCGCTATGGTAATCAACAGAATCAGTACGGTGCATCAAGGGGCGGTGAACCGTGGACAAGAGGCTTACTTCTCTGTTGTGGTTCCACATTGTTGCAAGGATGTTGTTTGCTTTGAAGAAGACAACCTCACTCCTTGCAAGTTTCCGCCCTACCTTGACCATGTGACGCCGGTTCACCTTTACGGTTCCACAGACTCCCGTTTCATGTGTGTGAAGATAACGAGCGAGAAGAGGGCTAGTGTACCAGTTGTCGAGGTAGAGAACGTGACCACGATGAAGGTAGTCTTGTATCATCGTCTTTACCACTGCTCCCGAAAGTCCTATACTTCGATCTTCTATTATGTCTGCCCGTGCACCGGTGTACAAGACTATGTCTTGCACGTATCCAGTCCTACAGTCACACATAACAAAGATCTTGAACCCAAAACGGTGCCTTTTGTTGGGTATATACTGTCTGAGTGAAATATTGCCTCTCCACAACACGAGACTCTCGTCTTTGACGAGCTCTCTATAGGGATAGAATGAGGATCGAAAGGTTTGCCTGAGGTGATCAAAGACCAGCCTAATTCGCCTCATTTTGTCAGTGTTGTTTGCATTTGCAGGATCATTAGCATCATAAAAATGGAGGCGACTTAGAATTTGTTGAAACCGATTACGGCTCATCACTTGACCAAATATGGGGGTAAACATAACAGGGTCCCTAGTCCAGTAAGCAGGAATTCTATTTTTTCTTATTATACCCCTCAAAAGGACAAGGGCAAAAAATAAGAACATTTCTGGAATGGAGACAGGGTAATCATAAATCATAGAATGCCTACTCCTTGTTCCCAATCTTTCACTTTCTAGGCGCTGGGCGCTTGCAAACAGGTTTGTTTGAAAAACGATCTGATCTACAAAGGCCTCACTGAAAAACAGGTGGAAAAAATCCAACCTGCTTGAATTGCAGTGAATACCTGGTGCAATGCAGCCAGATCGCCCTTGCTCAGTGAAGGGGTGAATGAGGGGAGAAAAATCACTCCCATCCTTCCAATCCCACGACACAAATCCCTCGTCCCCATCACCGCCTTCGTCTGGGTGGGGAGGAGATCCTGGTTGGGGAGGTTGTGGAGAAGGAGTACGGAGGGCTTCCCCACTGTCACTCCTCTTCCCTCTGCCTTTACCTTTTCCCTTTCCCTTACCCTTACGGCCTTGAGGAACATTAGGGGGCTGTGGGGATGAAATTGTTGAATATTGGGGAGCAGAAGACGTGCTGGGGAATGGTTCCTCCCCAACTTCCCCCTCCGTTACCACACCACGTGCTCTTTCACGCAACCTTGCTCGACCACGTGTTAGGGGATATTGGGGAGCATAAGACGTGCTTTGGAGTGGTTCCTCCCCACCTTCCCCCTCCCTCACAACCCCACGTGATAATGAACGCACCCGCACTGGCCCACGTGATCCACTCTGCCGCCTCACACTGCGTAGGGAGAGCAATGACTCACCCACGTCACTCTCACTTTCCCTAATCCCAGGACTTTCCATTTCACTCCCCACTCCCTCCACTTCACTTCCTACCTCCCCAAACAGAATGCTAGGCCCATACCTGCTTAGACGACGTGGTGTGCGCTCTGGGCCACGATGTGTTATCACCTCCCGTCCATACCACGTGGCAGCACGTCCCATGGCTCCGTCCTCGTCCTCGTCCTCGTCCTCGACCTCGAATTCTGCTTCCAAGGCACGCTGGGGATAGGGATATGATATACCACGTGCCTTCTTTGCCTCCTGCCCCTCTCTAGCAGCATGGTAAGTCACGTACTGCCGCTTCCTGGGTGACGGAACTTCCTCGTCACTGCTGGTGGTTTCTTCCTCCTCTGGCTGCACATAATCCTTGTCCATCTCCTCGTCATCCAGTGGGGAATCACTGTCGCTGGTAAAGGTGTCCAGGGCGACTTGAATTTCGCTCTCTGAGAGACCTCTCTTAGCCATGTCTGAGCAGGACCGTGGCTACCAGGTGAGTGGACGAGTGGCGGGCTAGCGCGGGTCGTGCGGGGTCGCCGAGTGTCCCCGCCTGGTGGTAGGTAGGGGAAGGTCAGGCGAGGGTACGTACCGCAAATCAAGCGCGAAATTTGAAAATTGTCGAAATTATGCACATTGCAATTGCACGACGTACTGGTACGTCGCCGGGACTGGCAAATGCAAATCGTTGCAACGTACCCATACGTCGTCGGGACGGGGCTAGTTAAATGTCTTGGCATTTTGCAAAAGGGCCACCATTTTGCTCTTTTTGCAAAATCATAAGCAACCTTGTTGGTCAATATGCAAAATGCAAAAGTACATGAAAAACGGATATTTTGCTAAATCATCAGTAATCTACTTGGTCAACTGAAGGAACGTAAGTGGAATGAAGTGAACGTAATAATATGACAAGTTTATTAAATCTTAGACAATCCATTGAACCTTAAAAAATATGTTTGTTCAACCTTCAAATTATTTTTTGAAATATATATCTTACATCCTTAAGCATGTGTGTGTGTGTGTGTGTGTGTGTGTGTGTGTCCATTTAAGAAAATACACTATCAGACGTGGTAGAGCAAGAGGCACTGCACTTGCATCTGCTATTACATAACACTATTTTTGAAACATTTACGTGTCTGGTCATACATGACTTACTGCAGCAGCATTTAGCGAATCCCTGACCTTGTCCCATGGATTCTGCATGGGCTACTTCCAGCAGACTTACTTTCCGCTCCTGTGATACATCTTCTACCTATAGGAATTTCTCCATACATGGAGTAAATAGGTTACGAGTGTACACTTGCTTAACACGTTGGTGCAACTTAGTACAGAGCCAGGCTGCTCCACCTTACTTATCTCGCCTCTTACCTTTATTGTAGCTTGCAATGCTGTAATATACCACCTAGATCGATGTAACTGATGATGATGCTGCCAGTAATGATGATGATGATGATGATGATGAGTGGGATACAGATGATGATGATGATTAACGACTGTGGTGCAGATTGTGATGATGGTTGTAATTATAGAAATGATGACGGTGATGAAGGTTAGCTTTAAAGAGAATATCAAACCGTATTATAATGATGGTAATAGTGGTTGTGGTGGTGGTGGTGATGATGATGATGTACAGTAATAGGAAGAAAATAATACTAAAGATTGTAGAAAAGGTGGGTGAAGAGTTACAGATGTAACTCCAAACACGTATAGCAGTGCCAGGCCGCTCTACCTTTCCCCATATCGCCTCCTATCCGTCTTCCTGTTTATAATACTCTGTCCACTTTTATTTGGCCTATTATTGGCATCTCTCCATCTTGAATGTTGAACTGTAACACTAGATCAACATTAGGTTATGGTGCTACACTTAATTTAATTTAGTCTCATATTGCCTTTGCTCCATCTTGAATGCTAGGCTGTATCAGTAGACTCTAACATATGATGCTAGTCATGAAGGCGTATCATGACAACGAAACAAAGTCCATTCTGCCATATGGCAAGTTTGTTGCAAAATTACGAAAATTTTTGCCAAGTTAAGGTGTACGAGCTATAGTATTGGCCTAGACCGAATATGGTGGAAGTGATGATGATGTAGGTTAGTTTTGATGATAAGTGTTTGGATAATGATACTGTGAATAATGATGAAAACGATGGTGATGGATGTTCGTTTTGATGATCATAATGATAGTATGGATGATGATGATGATGATGAAGTATGTGATTTACAATAATGGGGAAAGAAATGAAAACACAACAGTATGATAAAGACGTATTATTATTTTTTTTTTACGTGTCCGACTCTGGGCAAAGGCTTCAGGGCCTATTCCCAACTCCTTGGGGCCCAGAAGTCCTCCTACATCTCGACATGTCACCACTTCGGCGCTAATACCCACCATCCATATTGATTACATGCTAGGGCTGTCTCATACAGGACTGGTGTACTGGAATGGAGAAAATGAAGAAAGAAAATGAGAAAGAACAGAAGACTGTAAAAAAATATATATGATGCAATGCAGAAAGAAAAACAGGAGAAGTGAAAACCAAAGAAAGGAGAATAAGAAGCGGTACGTTAAACGGAAAGAAGAAAATGAGAAAAAAAATGATAATGACTAAAGAAAGGAAGGGATGCTGCGTCCGGGTGGATCTCAGTACACCTGTACTAGAGTCCCGGGCGTGTATTTTTTTTTTTTTCCGGTACACTTGTCATTCAGTCACATTGGCAGCGTCGGAGCGCGTTCAGCGAGAAGTGCTCGGCAGCGTCGCACCTGCATCGGGAATGCGAGAGTTCAGTTAATCAAACCATAGAAACATCAGACAAGCCGTGTTTTGACATTAAACCGACCTATATCTAACCAACATCAGTTTAAACCAAAGTTAACTTAGCATAATTCCCTATTTTGTTTGGGGAGATGACGAAGCTGCAACGTTGCCGAGTCTCTTCTCGAGGCACTCGATCCGACGGTGCCAACAGGACTGCATGACCAAATATACCAAGAAAGAGAGAGAGAAAAAAAAAAGCGTCCCGGGCCCCTCCACCTTGCTTCATCTCTCCTCCTTCCAGTTGTGTAGCTTGTGATGCTGTAATGCAGTAGTATCTTTGATCTAATGTAGCTAATGGTTATGACGGTGAGACTGTTGAATTAATATGGATAATGGTGATGATTATTATGATACTGATGGTGGTGGTGGTAATGATGAGGATGATAGTGATGTAGTTTAATATTGACGATAATAAACACTGCATTTCGCCTCCTACTTCCACTCTACCCTGTGATGCTTTAATGTACTAGAGAAAGAAAGAAAATGAGAGAAAGAATTGCAGAAAGGGAGAAGAGAGAGAGAAAAAAATAAAGTGAGAGTCTGTGAAAGAAAAATGGAGAAAGAAGAAAATGAGAAGTGTTTTTAAGAGACGGGAAAGGAAAAAAAAAAAGGAAATTAAGAAGGACAAGGGAAAGATACAAAGAACGGAAAAAAGAGAACGAAAGGCAAGGGAAACAAAATGCACAAGACAGAAGAAAAAAATACAGAAAAGAATCCGGCTAAGAAAGACAAGGAAGGAAAAATAGAAAACAGAAGAAGGAATGGAGAATGAAGTAAAGATTTAAACTAAGTACACCTGTAATCGAGTCCCAGGCCGCTCCATCTTACTTCCTCTCGCCTCCTATTAGGACTCCATATTATAATTACAAATCATAATAGATAGATAGATAAATAGATAGATAGAGAGACAGATAGAAGCAGGGAGTCAGATGATGAGAAGGTATTGTGTCTGCGAGAATCGAGCAATGTTAAACCTGCTTACACACTCTTAACTCAAGGAATGCTTATTAGGCACACGACAGCGCCTAGTGACCATACACACACATACCCACATACTCACACGCACAGGCTTCTAGAACTTTCCACTCACAAGGACCACACGTGATACAACCGCTGCTACACCAGAATTTAGGAAAGAGAGCTGAGAAGGAGACAAGCCTTACAACAGGCAGGTAATGGGGAGAAGGGCTTAGCAACTTGAGAGAGAGAGAGAGAGAGAGAGAGAGAGGGAGCGAGAGCGAGACAGAGAGATAGCTAGCGGGACTCTATACTTCGCTCTGTGTGAGAGACTTGTTAATATTTCCAAGACAAATAAAAATAGTCCCATACTATTCTTTATATCTCATGTCACTACATGACAAATGGGAAAGAAGATTATCTACTCACGAAGCTACTCAAATATAATAACCGCTCATCCACAAGTCTAATATATATAAAACTCCACCACAAGTAAATACAAAGTCTTTTATGACAATTGGTGGCAGCGAACGTATACGAACCTCGTCTACGAATCAACAGTGAATTCCTACAAAATATCAAGATTGAAAACAACAAAATACCTCTCACAACCAACAACTTACAACCAGCTCCTGACAGTATTCTCTCCAACCAGCCCCCTCCGTCTCCACGATCATCACGCTGATTTAGAAGTGATCACACGACGCCTTGCAAGTAGTTTAACAAAATATTGATACAATCTTGCAATTTCTACGACGAACCAACGAACTACAACTATCTACAATCAACTACAAATAACAACTCTATGAGTCGTCTGTATAATCTTCTACACGCACCTACAAGTAGCGGCGGTCTTCATCCTACAACGAGTAAATCACAAGAGAAAAGGACCGAGAAAACATCGACAAAGAAAAACGGATCAAACAAACGCAGAGTGAGACACGACTCACAACTCATCTTACTCACTCATCTTCACTCAAGTTACTCATCGCTACTCATTCACTCACCACAGCTACCAGTGTGGGAAGTCGGCATCATCATGCGTGCTTCCTGAACAGACGCCACGTCAGTCAACTCACCACTTGCACCACCACTCACACCATTCCCACCACGGTAAAAATTAGTGAGTTACATAGTTACTTCATTTATACAATACACAGTGATAGACAATAAGCTTCTGCACAAACATATAAAACGTGCTGTATAGTTACAGCTTAAATACACATACTTACTTCAGTTATCTGCATAACTCAAACACTAAATAATCACCAACAATAAATATTCTACACTGTATATATTCATTCATTTATTATAACATTTATTTACTACCAACGAGTGTTACCCTTTATACCTACATAAAATACGTGTTTCATACATACAACTATACATTATTACATCTACAAAGTAATAAAGAAAATATACCATCACAGTTACTCAGTGAGCAATTAAAAGAACTGTATTTAACATTTATTAATTAAAGCTACCTAGTGGAAACATATAAATTAAGTTACAAGGTAAACTAGAGAAAAAAAAAATGGCCAACACAAATGACGTTAGCAAGAGTGAACATCTTCAACACAATCGTGAAGACAATGATTTCCACACAGTACTGACACACATATTACCCACGATAGGTACAGGTGAAGAACAAGTCAGTGTATATAGTTAAAACTGTATATAGTGTATATATTTTTTATATAAAATAACAAAATATGGGACTATATAATATCATTTTATAATCTCTGTGCAATATAAACTAAACTTTAGAAAAGTATCCCAAGGAAATTAGCCAGTAGTTATGCAACCATGAACAACATGGAAAAAGCGTACACAAGCGAAGAAAAAACAAACTATAGAAAATCAATACATACAAAAAAGAAAGAAAGAAAGAAAGAAAGAAAAAGTAAGAAAGAAAAAAGAGAAATAGAGTAAGATCACATAACAAACAAATGAAAATAAGTGTAAGTGTTACTACATATGTCAAAATACCACATAAACTACAAACAAAAAAGCAAATTGTTGTCTCCACAAGCAAGTGGCATGACACATCATCACTATCATCGACCGCAACATATGTTAGGACTGCAATTATTACAATTATGAAACAATTATGTAACTCCATATTATAATTATGTAACGACAAACGATTGCATTATGTTACACTTGCTACAATTATGTAACTACAAACAATATGTACCATTTATGTAATAGTTACATTAACAAGATGTAACTTTTATGTAACTTTAACTACAATTATGTACCTACAAACGATATGTAACAATTATGTAACGACAAACGATTGCATTATGTTACACTTTGCCAATATGTAACAGTTGCATTAACAAGATGTAACTTTTATGTAACTTTATCTAAAATTATGTAACTACAAACGATATGTAACAATTATGTAACGACAAACGATTGCATTATGTTACACTTCGCCAATTTAACAGTTGCATTAACAAGATGTAACTTTTATGTAACTTTAACTACAATTATAAGGCCAAGACACTAATAGTTGCATTAACAAATTGTAACTACAGTTATAAGGCCAACACAATTATGCATTTCACTACAATAACCCAAGTACATACTGTATTACAGTTAAATAATTTACTTTAATGCATTTATTCAAATATGTATACAACTTGTTTAAAATGTAATATTACTGAATAATTGCTATTTGCTATAAATATTATATGTATACAATATTCATACAGTTATGTTACTTTTACAATATTATGTATTTCACTTAATTAGCTTATAAGTTCATTATAATATGTATATAATATGTATTAATATGTTAGGACTATTAACTGTCGATGGTACGCCATTTTCGCGCGGCCGAGCAATGTATTAGGACTCCCTATTATAATTACAAATCATAATAGATAGATAGATAAATAGATAGATAGAGAGACAGATAGAAGCAGGGAGTCAGATGATGAGAAGGTATTGTGTCTGCGAGAATCGAGCAATGTTAAACATGCTTACACACTCTTAACTCAAGGAATGCTTATTAGGCACACGACAGCACCTAGTGACCATACACACACATACACACATACTCACACACACAGGCTTCTAGAACTTTCCACTCACAAGGAACACACGTGATACAACCCCTGCTACACCAGAATTTAGGAAAGAGAGCTGAGAAGGAGACAAGCCTTACAACAGGCAGGTAATGGGGAGAAGGGCTTAGCAACTTGAGAGAGAGAGAGAGAGAGGGAGCGAGAGCGAGACAGAGAGATAGCTAGCGGGACTCTATACTTCGCTCTGTGTGAGAGACTTGTTAATATTTCCAAGACAAATAAAAATAGTCCCATACTATTCTTTACCTCTCCTGTCACTACATGACAAATGGGAAAGAAGATTATCTACTCACGAAGCTACTCAAATATAATAACCGCTCGTCCACAAGTCTAATTTATATAAAACTCCACCACAAGTAAATGCAATGTCTTTTATGACACTCCTACCTCTCTTGTAGCTTGTGATACAATATGGTGGAGGAAAATTGGACGAAAGAGAGAAAACAGTCAGGAAGAAAGAAAGTGGAAAACAGGGAAAAGACAAAGTAGGAAATAAAAAGAAAGCAAAACATAAAAGTGAGAAAGAATGGTATAAATTCGGTTTTCTTGTAGTTGAGGCCCAGTCGGCTCCATGTTACTGTACTTCGTCTCGCCTCCTACCTTTGATGATTGTAATGCTGTAATGTTGTTGAGAAGGAAAACGAGAAAAAGGAAAGACGAGAAGGAAAGTATGGAAAGGAGGAAGAAGGAAAGAAAATGATAAATGTGGAAAGGATTAAAAAATAAAGGGAAAAAGGAAGTTGAAGAATGAAAGCTAAAAAGAGGAAGAGGGATATTTATGAGGCAGAACGCGGTGCGCCTGTAATTGGGTTCCTGGCCGTTCCACCTTACTTCATATTGCTCCTACTTCTTTTAGTTTTATTGCTGTAACAGAATGATAAAAGAAAAGAAAAAGAAAGAACCGAAAGTATAACAACGAAAGCAAAGGAGAAAGAGGGAAAAGACACAGAAGAAATGAAGAGGAGAGAGAAAGGGAAAAAGGAAAGGAAAGGACAAAGAAGGAAGGAAGAAAGGGGAAAGAATGAACGAAAATTAAAAAGAGAAAGAAGAGGAGAAGGTGGACGATAATGAAGAAACACATGGTAAAAAGGAAGGGAAGGAATGAGAGAGAAGGATAAAGAAGAAACATTAGGTATAAATGGTAAAGGTGTTAACGCGGTACACCTGTAGTAGAATCCCAGGCCACTCCACCCTACTTCATCTAGCCTATACCTCTCTTGTAGACTGTGATGATGTATTTGAGCGGGGGGAAAAAAAAAAAGAAAGATGAACAAGAAAGACAGAGGAAGAGACACAAACTAAGAAGAAAAATAAATAGTAATGGTGACAGAAAAGATGAAAAGAAAGCATACAGTTAGAATGGAGAAAGTGATTTAAGACAGACAGAAAGAAAAGAAGTATGAATGTAAGCAAAAAGAAACGCATATAAATGAAAAACGCAAAAATAAAACAGAATGAAATGGAGATAAAAAAAATATGGAAAGACAAGAGAGAGAGAAAGAATAAAAACCTCATCTCGCCTCCAACTTATCTTGAAGCTTCTAATGCTGTAATATAGTCACGAACGAAGATAAGAAAAGGAATTACATAGAAACAGAGAAAGCAAAGTTCAACAGAAAGGAGGCAGAAACATAAAAGAGGAAAAGAAAAAAAATCTGAAAGGGAAAATAAAAAAAATGAAGATCCAAAGTTGTACAGTAAAATTAAAGTATGAGAAAAAAACAAAGAATGGATCAGAAGGAGAAAATGAAACAAAAGTATAGAAAAGGAGGGTCTAGGAATGAAGGTGGTAGGATTGAGCTTGGGACACCTGTAGCAGAGTGCCAGGCCGCTGCACCTTACTTCATCTCGCCTCCTGCCTCTCTTGCAGTTTGTGATGGTGTAATATAGTGATTATGATCTATTGTACCTAGTGGTGGTGGTGGTGGTGATGAGGATAATGACACGTGGTGGTGGTGGTAATGAGGATAATGACACATGGTGGTGGTGGTAATGAGGATAATGACAGTGGTGATGATGGTCATGATGATAATAATGGTGGTGGTGGTGGTGGTGGTAATGAGGATAATGACTGGTGGTGTGGTGGTGGTGGTGGTGGTGGTAATGAGGATAATGACTGGTGGTGATGATGGTCATGATGATAGTAATGGTGGTGGTGGTGGTGGTAATGATGATGATAACTGGTGCCGATAATGGTCATGATGATAGTAATGGTGGTGGTGGTGGAAATGAGGATAATGACTGGTGGTGATGATGCTCATGATGATAGTAATGGTGGTGGTGGTGGTAATGAGGATAATGACTGGTGGTGATGATGCTCATGATGATAGTAATGGTGGTGGTGGTGGTGGTAATGAGGATAATGACTGGTGGTGATGATGGTCATGATGATAGTAATGGTGGTGGTGGTGGTAATGAGGGTAATGACTGGTGGTGATGATGGTCATGATGATAATAATGGTGGTGGTGGTGGTAATGAGGATAATGACTGGTGGTGTGGTGGTGGTGGTGGTGGTAATGAGGATAATGACTGGTGTTGATGATGGTCATGATGATAGTAATGGTGGTGGTGGTGGTGGTAATGATGATGATAACTGGTGCCGATAATGGTCATGATGACAGTAATGGTGGTGGTGGTGGTAATGAGGATGGTGACTGGTGGTGATGAAGCTCATGATGATAGTAATGGTGGTGGTGGTGGTGGGAATGAGGATAATGACTGGTGGTGATGATGCTCATGATGATAGTAATGGTGGTGGTGGTGGTGGTAATGAGGATAATGACTGGTGGTGATGATGGTCATGATGATAGTAATGGTGGTGGTGGTGGTAATGAGGATAATGACTGGTGGTGATGATGGTCATGATGATAGTAATGGTGGTGGTGGTGGTAATGAGGATAATGACTGGTGGTGATGATGGTCATGATGATAATAATGGTGGTGGTGGTAATGATGAGGATAATGACCGATCGTAGTGATTATCATGATGATAGTAATGGTGGTGGTGGTGGTGGTAATGAGGATAATGACTGGTGGTGATGATGGTCATGATAATAGTAATGGTGGTTGTGATGGTAATGAGGATAATGACTGGTGGTGATGATGATAGTAATGGTGGTGGTGGTGGCGGTGGTAATGAGGATAATGACTGGTGGTGATGATGGTCATGATGATAGTAATGGTGGTGGTGGTGGTAATGAGGATAATGACTGGTGGTGATGATGGTCATGATGATAGTAATGGTGGCGGCGGCGGAGGTGATGATGATGGTGGAATGTAGTACACTAGTATTTATCTCGCCTTCTTGTGACTTTTTCATATAATGGTGAAAGAAGGGAGGAAGGAAGAGAAAGAAAAGGGGAAGAGCAATAAAATAAGAAGGTAGTAAGGAATAATACGAAAATAAAATAAGATCACAAAAAAAGATATGACAAAGAATGGGAGATAAGTTGGGTGTGCGGATCGCACAGGCAAAACAGCATAATTACGTGACGGCCAAACATCTTTTACACCTGCAGTGGCGAGGTGGGTTCCAGCCGCACACAGATGACGGTGCTTGTTATTACACCTGTTGTTTATATACATATACAAAGGAAGATATAACAAAGATATACAAATATAAACATGGTAAAAAAAGAACATAATTTAGAAGAGAATATAAATTAAAAAAAGAAAAAAACAAATAAGAGAAAGCAAAATAATAACATCAAACAACAGCAAAGCAAACTGAAAAACAAAGGAGAAAAAACAAAGATAATGAAAATAGGAAGTAAAGGAACATTCATACTCAGTATCGAACTCGAGACACTTTTGTCAGAATCTCAGGCGTTCCGCCTTACTTCACTTTGGCTTCTGCTTCTCTTGTTGTTATACTGATGTAACACAATAACGAAAGAAAGAAATAATGCAATAAGAGAAGGGGGTGAAAGGACTAAAGAGAAATGAGAAACTATATATATACCTAGGCTGCTTCCCCCATGGAAAGGGAGGTAGCCGAGACAGGACGACACACCCCATTTACTCATCCATTCAAACACATTCATTCGCATCTTAGCCCCAAAGGGGAGAACGGACAGAAACTGAATAATGAAAAGAAGGAAAACGGGTTTAGGATAAAAGGAGAAAGGAAAAAGGAGAATATAAATTTAGATAAAGGGAACAAATGAGGACTAAAAATAAACAAAGCACAAAAAAGGAAGAGAAAGAAAAGTGTAAGAAAGGAAAAGATGTAAAAATGATAAAGGTGTTAACTAGGGTACACTTGTAGTGGAGTCCCAGGCCGCTCCCCCTTAATTCATCTCGCCTCTTACTTATCTTATAGTTTGTGTTGCTTGAGTTATACCTACTTATCTTGTGTTTATAAAGACTTAATACTCACCGCACTAAAACTTGGCTCAAAATTGCCAGCTTTCCATCTTGAATGCTGACCTGTAACAAGAGTCTAATTCTAAAATACGGTACTAAACCTGTCCACTTTAACTGAGCCCAAAATACCCTCTTTGCATCTTGAATGCTGAGCTGTAATAAGAGATTAACATCAGATTCTTGTGGTATATTCTGCCCTCTTTACCTTCGCCAAAAATTGCCATCTATTGATCTACAATGTTGAGATGTACCAAAGACTCAAGAATATAGTGCTAGTCATGAAGAAGTGTAGGGAAAACACATTGATCTGTGGCACTGTCTTAACCTACCATTAAAGAGCCGGAAATTTGCTGCACATTGACGAAAATTTTTGCCTAGTTAAGATGGACGAACTATAGTGGTGGCCTAGATCTGTTGTGAGGGAAGTGATGATGATGTCGGATAGTTCTGATTATAAGTGTATGAGTAATGATGACTGTAATGAGGGTAGTTGTAATTGTGATGGCGATGGAGGTTAGTTTTTGATAATAATAAATGTATGGATGCTGCTGCTGCTGCTGCTGATGGTGATGATGATGATGACTGTGTGAATATGATAATGATTGTGTGAATACTGATGATGCTGGTGGTTATTGTCATGATGATGGAGGTTAGTTTTGATAATAACTCTACGGATGATGATGATGATGATGATGATGATGATGATGATAATGATGATGATGATTAATAAAGATTTTAATGATGGTGGCAGTGGTGGTGTTGATTGTGATGTAGGTTAGTAATGATGATAACCTTATTCATCTCACATCCTACTTCTCGTGCATCTTGTGGTGAAATATGCTGGAGAAAAAAAGCAGAATGAAAGAAAGGAAGGGAAAAAATATGAGAGAAAACGAGAGACAAAGAGCGCAAATAAACAGAGAACAAGAAGGTAAAAAAATTGAAGTAAATTAAAGTATTTGGAGGCAGAAGAAAGAAACTGTGATAGGAAAATAAGGAAAAAGAGAATGAGAAAGAACAAAAGAGAGAAAGAAAAACATTGGGATAATGAATGGATAATAGAAAGAGAATAACGAATACGAGAAAGAAATTGATAAAGAAAAAAAAAAAAACATAACTACCGTCATTGGGTGGAACTCGGGACAGTTCAGTAAAACGCCTGATCTCTCCACTTTACTTCACCTCGCTTCTTACCTCTCTTGTAGATTGTGATGCTGTGATTGTAGTGGTGGTGATGATGGTGTGCATGATGATGGTGTTGGTGATGTTGGTGTTGGTGGTGTTGGTGATGATGGTGTTGGTGATGATGGTGTTGGTGATGATGGTGCTGGTGATAATGGTGCTGGTGATGATAGTGTTGGTGATGATGGTGTTGGTGATGATGATGTAGATGATGATGGTATTGGTAATGATGGTGTTGGTGATGTTGGTGTTGGTGATGTTGGTGTTGGTGATGATGGTGTTGGTGATGATGGTGTTGGTGATGATGGTGTTGGTGATGTTGGTGTTGGTGATGTTGGTGTTGGTGATGATGGTGTTGGTGATGATGGTGTTGGTGATGATGGTGTTGGTGATGTTGGTGTTGGTGATGTTGGTGTTGGTGATGTTGGTGTTGGTGATGATGGTGCTGGAGATGATGGTGCTAATGATGATGTTGGTGGCGATGGTGTTGATAGTGTTGACGATGGTGTTGGTGATAATGGTGTAGATGATGATGGTATTGGTAATGATGGTGTTGATGATGATGATGTTGATGATGATGGTGTCGGGGATGGTGTTGGTGATGATGGTGTTGACGATGGTGCTGGTGTTCATGGTGTTGATGATGATGGTGTCGGGGATGGTGTTGGTGTGATGGTGTTGATGATGGTGCTGGTGTTCATGGTGTTGATGATGATGGTGTTGATGATGATGGTGTCGGGGATGGTGTTGGTGATGATGGGGTTGATAATGAAGTGTCGGGGATAGTGTTGGTGGTGATTGTGTTGGTGATGGAAGTGTTGGCGATGATGATGTTGGTGATGATGGTATTGGTGATGATGGTTTTGGTGATGATGGTTTTGATGGTATTGTCAGAGATGGTGTTGATGGTATTGTCAGTGATGGTGTTGATGGTATTGTCAGTGATGGTGTTGATGGCATTGTCATTGATGGTGTTGATGGCATTGTCAGTGATTGTGTTGATGGTATTGTCAGTGATGGTGTTGATGGTATTGTCAGTGATGGTGTTGATGGTATTGTCAGTGATGGTGATATACTCGTATATATTTTTTTGATGGTAATGATAACTGTCTGGATAATGATGCTGATGATGATCTTGATGACTGATGATGGTGTTGATGGTGACGTACTGTAAATCAGGACTGACGATGATATCATTACTTCCCTTGTAGGTTGTCAAGGAAAAGGAGAAGGAAAAGAGGAAGAAAGAGAAAGAATGTAAAAGCAAAAACAGAATATTAAAACGCAAAGTACAGAAAATGTTCAATAAAAGGTTCAATTGTAGAATAAAGAAAGACAAAAAATAAGAAAAAACAAGATGAAAGTATAACATTGGATAAAGTAAGATAGGGGAGTAGAATAAAACATATGAAAGAAAAGAAACAAGAGGAGAAAAAACGACAGTACCATGAAAAAAGAAATATGAAGAGAAACAGAATGAAAGTAAAAAGAAATGAGAAAAACAGAAAGACTAAACAAAAAGAAGCCGGATCAAAGATGGGTCGACCTCAAAACACCTTTAGTAGAGTCCCAGGCCGCTTCGCCTTACTTCACCTTGGCTCCTACTTCTCTTGTAGTTGTGTTGTCATTATTTTATGTGAAAAAAATTAAAAAAGAAACTATAGGAAGAAGAGGAAACATATGCAAAGAGAAACAGAGTAAGAGCAACGCAGGGAAATTGAAAATACAGAAGAAATGAAAAGTGAAGAGCACGAAGAGAAAAGAAATGAAAGGACACAAAATAAAGACACTATGAAAACTGAGAAACAAAAAAAAAAAAAAAAACGAGGACAAGAATGAAACGAATAAGTATAATGGGAACTGAAAGAAAAGAATGGAAAACAGATGAAATATAAATGGTAAAGGTAGTAACTTGATACCCCTGTCGTAGAGTCCCAGACCGTCTCCACTTTACTTCATCTACCCTCCTACCTCTCTTGTAGCTTATGGTGACGGAAATTAGGGGGGACATTAGAGGAGAAACGAGAATAAAATGGAGTGATAACGAAAAGGAGAAAGGAAGGGATGTATGAAAGAAGAAACAAAATTACACATGTAAAAAATACAAAATGGAAGAAAGAACCATCACACACACACACACACACACACACACACACACACACACACACACAGAATGTAAGTATAGTAGGATGAAAAACAATGGAAGGGGAAAAAGAAAGAGAAAAATGGAGACAGAAAAAGATAAATGACAGGGAAGAAAAGTAAAGAAAAGAAGGGTTGCTTAAGGAAGGATGAAGATCAGGACTGAACACATTACCTCTGCCAACGAAGTTAGACGAAGTTATGTATTCACCCCTGTTTTTCAGTTTGTTTGTTTGTCCACATAATATCTCAAAAAGTTAGTGACGGATTTGAGTGAAATTTAGTGGATGTGTGGGTCACAAGCCATGGATAAATTGATTAAATATTAGTGGTGATCTAAGATGTGTGATATAGGCATTGGTGGAGGTATGAGCTCTCTGAATGAACTTAACTTGTTCTTTATGTATTTTTACTTATAATTTCTTGTTCATATTTCTTTTCTCAGTTATATTGCTTGTTACTGTGACTCCTTTCTTTCCTCACCATATAGCATTGTACGAGTATGCTGTTATCATTGTCTCTATATTGTTTTGTATTTATTTTCCTTTCTTCACAGATCTAGTATTTTATTCCAGCTGCCGCCAAATGATTGTATTCAGTTCAGAGTGAGTCATGGCATCCTGAGAATCAACGTAAATTTACCAAAGTCAAGCAAATGCAGTGGCTCTTGGTTGGAGTGCATACTAATGACACGATAATGAGCAAGAGAGAAAGAAAAGAAGGCAGACCAAGGGACTGGGTGAAGGTGTTGGCATGTCTTGGGGTTAGGCAGAGTGGGGGGGGGGCTTGCTTCATCTTTCCTCCTACTTCTCTTGTGATGCTTTAATATAGTAGTGGCTTTGGCTGGTATTTATAAAGGATCCCACCTCTCTTGCAGCTTGTGATGCTGTAATATAGTAGTGGCTTTGGCTGGTATTTATAAAGGATCCTAACCTAATAACGTAATAAATAAGTCTCCATAACAGTTAACTATTATCAGGGATGGTTTGTTTTTCGCATTTTGTCACATTAATATTCACTCAGATTTGATTATAAAGTGTATGGTAGGTGTAGGAGTGAAGGCAAACGTATATACAAGCAATCATACAACACAACTTAACCTTAGCACAGTTTATAAATACTGCCTTGGCATCTAATGCACCTAATGCTGGCCCTGGTGGTGGTGGTGATGATGATGATGATGATGATGGCGGTGATGGTTGTGGTGGTGATGATGATAATGATGATGATAATGATGATGATGATGGTTGGTGTGGTGGTGACGGTGATGACGATGATGATGATGATGGTGGTGTTGGTGGTGATGGTGATGATGATAATGATGATGATGATGATGATGATTATGGTTTGTGTGGTGGAGTGATGATGATGACAGTAGGTGTGGTGGTGATTTCGTTGTGTTGATGATGTTATAATTATACTGTTGCTGATTATCGTGATGATGATGATAGTGGGATGGTAATAATGTTAATTATAATGATGGTGATATGATGTTGATGATAATGAATGTGAAGGACGGTATTCATGATAGTGACCATACTAAATCTCATAGGAATGAAATAAGGAAAACGGAGATAATAGAACATCATAGAAGGCAAAATACAGTAATTCCAATAATTAAAAAGAAGGACAAAATTATGAGGAATAAACAAAGAAGAAAGGAAAATCGGAGACCGTACAAACAGAAAGAGACGAAAATGGATTAAAATATGAAATACAGAGGAAAGAAGAGAATGGAACGGAAAGAATATATAACGAAAGAAAAGAAAACAAGAAACAAAGGAGAATGAAGTATGTAAGAGAAAGTAAGAAAAAGAAAAAAGGAAAAACAAAAACAAAAAGGAACCATTATGGAGGTAAGGGTGGAACTCGAGACACGTTTTCTTGTGTGCCAGGTCGTTCCACCCTGCTTCACCTTGGCTCCTACTTTTCTTGTTGTTTTGTCGATGTAATATACCAAAGAAATATACCAGAAAGCAGTAAAGAAATGGAGTAAGGGAGAAGAGAAAGGCGGGAAGAAGGAAAAGACAACGGTTCAAAAGCAGAAAAAAGAGGGGAAAAAAGGAAAAGTTCGGGGAGAAAAAAGAAAGGGAAAACAGGAAGAGAGGATGATGATAATGATATGAAGAGTGAAATATAGGAAAAAGGAAAGAACGAAATGGATAAAGACTGAAAGTGAAATATAAATGGTAATGGTATTAACTTGGTACACCTGCAGTAGAGTCCCAGGTCGTTCCACCTTACTTCATTTCGCCTCACCTCTTGTAGCTTTTGAATCTGAAATATTGTGGAGAAAGAAGGAAAGAAAAAAAAATGACCAAAATAATGAAGAAAGAAAACAGAAAAGCCGAAGTACAATGGAGGAAGAAAGAAATGAATCTAGACTCAAAGGGTAATAAAAGTATGTGAAAAAGAAATAAAGATGGAAATTGGAAGACGAGGAGAAATGAATAAAAAAAATAGAAAAAGGAAAGAGAGAAAAAAAGAAAAAGGTAAGAATGGAAAGTGGATGGAATTCTAGGTACCTTTGTTAGAATCTTGGGCCGCTTCACCTTACTTCATCTTGTCTCCTAGTTCTCTTGTGATTTAATTGCTGACATATAGCGGTGAAAGAAGGAGAAAGAAAAAACGGAAATCTTTGGAAGAAGACAAAGCAGAAAAAAGGAAACAGAAAGAATGAAGAGGAAAAAGAAAGGAGAGGGCAAAGATGAAAGGAAGTATGGAAGAATGAAAGAATGAAAATGAGAAAGAAAGGGAAAAGAGGACAAAAATAAGACAAGGATAAATTATGAAGAAGGAAAGAGAAAGGGATAAAAAGGGAAATGAAGCATATATGTAAAGGTGTTAAGTCGGTACCTCAGTAGTGGAGTCTCAGGCCACTCCACCATACTTCAATCGCATTCATCTCTCTTCTTGATTGTCTTGTTGAAAATGGATGGAAAAAGACATAAAACAGAGAGAGGAGTAAGAAAGAAAGAGAAGAAATTAAACAAAGTAATAAGAAACAAGAAATAAGCAGTAATGGTGAAATGAAAGGAAAAACTAGGAGAATATACAATACGGAAGGAGAAACAAATTTAAGACATACCGGTAATAAAAAAAAAAAAAAAAACAATGAGAATGAAAGCAAAAAACGTAAAGAAATGACGAATGGCAGAAAGAGGACTGAAAGAAATAGATAAAATGAAGACTGACGGACAGATAAGTAAAAGAGACAGAAAACGCCTTCCCTACTGCGATCTCCCTTGCAGCTTATGAGGCTGTAATATGGCCAAGAGTGGAAAACAGAACAGGAGTTATACAGAAACAGAGAAGGCAATGTAAGACAGAAAGGAATAAGAAACCTGCTATTAGAAAATATTAAAAAAAGGAAAAAAAAATCTGTAAAAAGTTAAAGACTTAGGCAAATCAAAGGAGAGAAAGCACGAACTATGTTCAGTAGAACGGAAGAATGAGAAAAAAATGAACGAAACAAAAGGCGAGACAAAGAACAGTAAGAGAAGTAGGACTAAAGAAAAGGAGGTTCTTGTGATGGCTTGAACTAGGTACACCTGTAGAAGTGTTCAAGGCCGCTCCACCTTATTTCATCTCGCCTCCTACCTCTCTTGTAGCTTGTGATGCTATTGATATAGTGATTATGATCTATCTATCTATCTGTCTATCTATTGCCAGACGCCTCAATCCCGTTTGGGGTGGCCACAAACAAATCGCCTCCACGTCGTCCTGTCCCCCGCCATTTCATTGCCCTGCTCCCAACTCACACTCCTCTCTCTCATATACCTCTCCACCCCATCCCTCCATCTCATCCTCGGCCTCCCCCTCCCTCTTCCCCCCTCCACCTCACTCACATACACTCTCTTCGTCAGTCTTTCACCCTCCGTCCTCTCCACGTGGCCACCGTGATTATGATCTACTTTAGCTAATGTTGGTGGTGGTAGTGATGTTGATGAGGACTCATGGTGTATATCTGGACAGTACAGGCATCCCCACCGTGAGATGCTTTCATATGTTGATGATAGAAAAAAGGAAGAAAAAGAAAGAAAAAGTGAGAGGGAAATTAAATAATGAAGTTTATCTATCTATCTATTCCCAGACGCCTCAATTTCTTACGGAGTGGTCACAAACAAATCGTCTCCACGCAGCCCTGTCCAATGCCACATCACTGCCTTGCTCCAAGCTCACCCCCCCTCTCTCATATGCCTCTCCACTCCAACCCTCCACCTCATCCTCGGTTTCCCCCTCCCTTTTCCCCCTTCCACCTCACTCGCATACACTCTCCTTGTTAGTTTCTCGCTCTCCATCCTCTCCGCATGGCCAAACCACGTCAGTGTATTTCTCCTATGCTTTCTATCACATCCACATTCACACAACAGCGCTCCTTCACTTCCTCATTTGTCAGTCTGCCTCTCCATATAACTCCACATTCTCTTCTCAAATAACTCATTTCCACTGCTCTTACTCTTGACTTGTGTCCTACCAACAAGGTTCAAGCTTCACCTCCATACTTTTGAGTTGGTATAACAATACTGTCATGCAGTGACTTATTTTACTTCCATGCTCACTTCCCTGGTCCTTATCACTGCTGTCAAAGAACCAGCAACCTTTCTTGAAGTAAATGATAGGAAGAATAAGAGACTTTATAAATGAGAGCATTAAAAGGAAATGGCAAAACATGGGAGACAGAAATGAAAAAATAAAATAATGTATAAGGAGGTGGAAAGGAAAAAGAAATAAATGAAGATAAAAAGAGAAAGTAGGAGGCAAACAAAAGAAGACGGAAAGAAAGAGGAAAGACTTAACGTTCATGTGTAAACGGAAAAGGCATGACTGGGAAAGAAAGAAAAGGAAAAAATAAGATAAAGTCCAAAGAGCGTCAGTGTAGGACGGGCAGACTCAGGACACCTACTGTAGGTTGTAAGGTCACTCCACAGTACCTCAACTTGGCTCCTACTTCTCCTGTAGCTTGTAGTGCTGTAATACTGTGAAAAATAAAGACAGAAGGAAAAATAGAAAAAAAAGTGGATGTTGATACAAAAATAAAACAAAAATTAGAAAGGGGAAAAAATAACGGAAGGGAAAAAGGATGAATGAAATAATGGGGTAAGGAAGAACGAAAATGAGAAATAAAGAAATAAAGGATGACAAGAAAGAAATACAGGAGTAAATAAATGTGAGAGAATGAAAGAAAGTGAGAGTGAACAAAACTAAGGTTTTGGCATGGGTATGGGTTCGGTTGTGTGGGAGGCGGGTGGGTATGTGTTAGGTTGAGTGGGGGGCGAGTGGGTACGGGTTAGGTTGAGTGGGGGGGGCTGGGTTAGGTTGAGTGAGGGGGAGGTGGGGTTGGGTTAGGTTGAGTGGGGACGGGTGGGGCAGAGTTAGGTTGAGTGGGGATGGGTGGGGCAGGGTTAGGTTGAGTGGGGATGGGTGGGGCAGGGTTAGGTTGAGTGGGGGCGGGTGGGGCAGGGTTAGATTGAGTGGGGATGGGTGGGGCAGGGTTAGGTTGAGCGGGGATGGGTGGGGCAGGGTTAGGTTGAGTGAGGGGCAGGTGGGGTTGGGTTAGGTTGAGTGGGGACAGGTGGGGCAGGGTTAGGTTGAGTGGGGGCGGGTGGGGCAGGGTTAGGTTGAGTGGGGATGGATGGGGCAGGGTTAAGTTGAGTGAGGGGCAGGTGGGGTTGGGTTAGGTTGAGTGGGGATGGGTGGGGCAGGGTTAGGTTGAGTGGGGGCAGGTGGATATGTTAGGTTGGGTGGGGAGGGGTGGGGATGGGTTAGGTTCAGTGGGGGACTGGTGGGGCTGGATTAGGTTGAGTGGGGACGGGTGAGGCTGGATTAGGTTGAGTGGGGGGCAGGTGGGTCCGGGTTAGGTTGAGTGGGGCAGGTGCGCCATACTTTATTTTGCCTCCTACCTCTGCTGTAATATAGTAGTGGCTTTGGGTGGTATTTATAAAGGATCCTACCTCTCTTGCAGCTTGTGATGCTGTAATATAGTAGTGGCTTTGGGTGGTATTTATAAAGGATCCTAACCAAATAACCTAATAAATAAGTCTCCATAACAGTTAACTATTATCAGGGATGGTTTGTTTTTCGCATTTTGTCACATGAATATTCACTCAGATATGATTATAAAGTGTATGGTAGGTGTAGGAGTGAAGGCAAACGTATATACAAGCAATCTTACAACACAACTTAACCTTAGCACAGTTTATAAATACTGCCTTGGCATCTAATTCATCAAATGCTGGTCATGGTGGTGGTTGTGATGATGATGATGATGATGATGATGATGATGATGATGATGGTGGTGGTGGTGGTGGTGGTGGTAGGTGTGGTGATTACGTTGTGGTAGTGATTTAGTTAAAATAATGAGATTTTCGTTAATAATGATGATGGCAGTGACAGTGAGATGACAGTGTTGCTGAGTAAAATGATAGTGATGATAATGAAGATAATGAATGTGGACAGTATTCATGACAGTAACCTTACTGTGTCTCAAAAGAATGAAATGAAGAACAAGGAAATCATAGAAAATGAACATTATAGAAAGAAAATAAGATATATGAGAGAATTAGATAAACAGGGAAACAAAGAAGAAAGCAGAATCGGAAAGCGGATACGAAGAGAGAAAAGAGAATGGCTTAAGATATGAAATACAGATGACAGAAAAAACGGATAGGAAAGAAGATACAACGAATGAAAGGAAAACAAGAAACAAAAGAGATTGAAGGGAAAAGGAAGAGAAAGTAAGAAAAAGGAAATTACAAAAAGAGCAAAAAGGAACCATGATTGATAAGGAAGGTCGAACTCGAGACACCTTTATTTGTGTGCCAGATCGTTCCACCCTGCCTCACCTTGGCTCCTACTTCTCTTGTTGTTTTATTGCTGTTATATACCGAAGAAAGAGAACAGAAAGCAGTAAAGAAATGGAGTAAAGGAGAAAGGAAAGAAGGGAAGACGGAAAAAACAATGGATCAAAAGCAGAAAGTAAAGGAAAAAAAAAGAAAAGTAGGGAAAGACAAAAGAAACAGGGAATACACGAGGAAAGCAAGATGATAATCATAAAAACAGTGAAAAATGGTGAAAAGGAAAGAGAGAAATTGATAAACACTGAAAGTGAAATATAAATGGTAAAGTAATAAAGGTATTAACTTGGTACGCCTGCAGTAGAGTCCTAGGCCGTTCAATATTACATCATTTTGCCTCACCTCTTGTAGCTTTTGATCTGAAATGTCGTGGAGAAAGAAGGAATGAAAGAATAGCAAGGGGACAAAAAAAGGAAGAGAGGAAAAAGAAAAAAAATATATATATATATAATGGAGAAAGAAAGAAAAAGAAACAACACTCAAAGGGTAATGAAAATACAGGAAAAATACATAAGGAAACAAAAAGGAAGAATAAGAGAAATAAGAAACAAAATGAGAGCATTATCAAAGAAAGAAAGGGAAGAAGAACAAGAAGCCATATAGAAAATGAGGGATAAAGTACATGTATTGAACTCTAGACACCAGGTGCATTGTAGTGCCAGGCAGCTCTAGACACCTGGTGCATTGTAGTGTCAGGCAGCTCTAGACACCTGGTGTATTGTAGTGCCAGGCAGCTCTAGACACCTGGTGTACTGTAGTGCCAGGCAGCTCTAGATACCTGGTGTATTGTAGTGCCAGGCAGCCCTAGACACCTGGTGCATTGTAGTGTCAGGCAGCTCTAGACACCTGGTGTACTGTAGTGCCAGGCAGCTCTAGACACCTGGTGTACGGTAGTGCCAGGCAGCTCTAGACATCTGGTGTAGGGTAGTGCCAGGCAGCTCTAGACACCTGGTGTACTGTAGTGCCAGGCAGCTCTAGACATCTGGTGTACGGTAATGCCAGGCAGCTCTAGACCCCTGGTGTACTGTAGTGCCAGGCAGCTCTAGACATCTGGTGTACGGTAGTGCCAGGCAGCTCTAGACACCTGGTGTACGGTAGTGCCAGGCAGCTCTAGACACCTGGTGTATTGTAGTGCCAGGCAGCTCTAGACACCTGGTGTATTGTGGTGCCAGGCAGCTCAAGACACCTGGTGTATTGTAGTGCCAGGCAGCTCTAGACACCTGGTGTATTGTAGTGCCAGGCAGCTCTAGACACCTGGTGTATTGTAGTGCCAGGCAGCTCTAGACACCTGGTATATTGTAGTGCCAGGCAGCTCTAGACACCTGGTATATTGTAGTGCCAGGCAGCTCTAGACACCTGGTATATTGTAGTGCCAGGCAGCTCCACCATTCTCCATACCCAATCGTACCCAGTCTGTCTCGGTATTTATACTGCTTGAAGACTCTGCCCACACTGACATGGCCTAAAATTACCATTTTTCCATCTACAATTCCGAACTGAAATAAAAAAATAAGCACTAAGATGAAGTGCTATACTCTGTCCATTTTAACTTGAATAAATATTGCCCTTTCTCCAGCTAGAATGCTGAGTTGGAACAATTACCTCTAGAATATGTTGCTTGTCATGAAGAAGTGCCATGAAAAACATGTAGAGCCGTAATAATCATAGTGTGCCATTCATCTATGCAATATATACTACAGAATGATGAAAATCTTTCCCAAGTTTAGAAGGACGAACTACAGTGGTGGGCTCGACATTATGAAGGTTAGAATGAAAGTTGCAAAGAACTCAACAGAGGAGGAGTGTCGTACTCCAGACAACTTTTTTTAGTATTCCAGGCTTTCTCTCCTATGTCTCTTTTACTTTTATTCCTGTCATATTGTGGAGAAAGAAAGCAGATAATAATGAAGATTTGCAATGAGTAAGAAAAAAGGAAAAAAGACAGAGAATAAAGTAAGAAAAGAAGGCGAAAATCAGAGAGTATGAATGAAAAAGTGAAAGGAAAAGAAACTGAAAGGAAAGGACAAAAAAAAAATAAATAAATAAATAAATAACATGGTAAAGTTAACCCGTTACATCTGCAGTACAGTCCCAGGACTCTGCATCTTACTTCATCTCGCCACCTACCTCTCTTGTAGCTAGTGATGCTGTAATACAGTGGCGATTCTGATATGAAGTACTGACTGTAGTGGTGTTAATAGCTTTTGTGGTGGAGGTGATGGTGGGGATGTTAATAGCAGTGAAGACAATCAACTGTAATTGTGATTATGGTAATGCTAATTATTTAAGTCATGTAATGATGATGAGTATTGCGGCAGTGGAATAGGGAGTTGTTATATTGTTGTTGGTGGTGGCACTGATAGTGACGATGATGATGATAAACAGTAGTTTAGTACTGATGATGATGACATTACCTCATCTCATTTCCTACATTCTTGTAGATTGTGACGTTGTATTATAATGAGAAAGGAAATAGCAAGGATGAGAAAGAAAAGGGAAAGAGACAGACAATAAGAAACAAAATTAATAGAAAAATAACACAATACAACCAGAACCCAAAATATGAAGGCTAGTGAGAAATGAGAAAGAATGGAACACATACAAGAGATTTTTAAAAGGGAATGATGATATAAAGATTAAAATGACAAAAGGAATAAAAATACATGAAAATTAGGAGTAAAACAGAGAACGAAAGAAATGAAGATTGTCGAAGGAAATGACAAGAGACGACGTAGACGAAACTAAAAGAGTAAAGAAAAAAGAGAAAGACAAAGGAAATGCGATATAAAAATAAAAGGGAACCTACTGGCTGAGCAGGGTCGAACTCCAAACACCTTTGCTAGAGTCCCACGTCGCTCCACCCTACACCACCATGGCTCCAACTACCCTTCTTGCTCTATTGCTCTAATAGAGTGAAGAAAGAAAGGGGAGAGAAAGAAGAGAAAAAAGAAAATGATAAATGAGTTTGAGAGTAAGCAAGAAAATACAAATAATTCAAACGAAAAAGGAAGGAGAAAAAGAAAGGGCAAAAAATGTTGAAAGGAAGAGATAGGGAGGGAAAGAAAGAGGAAAGCTAGAAAAAAAAGGCAGGAATGAAGAACACTATAATTTAAAGAAGGAAAGAAAGAACGAGGGAAAGAAAGAAAATGAGAATTAAATGATAAAGGTGTTAACTTGGTACACCTGGAGTATAGCCCCAAGTATCAGGCCACTTCACCTTGCTTCATTTCGCATCCTAACTCCTTCGAAGTTTATGATGCTCCAAGACAGCGGGGATGGATGTAGGAGGAAAGGAAAAAAGTAAAGGGAAAAGAACACAAAACAAAGGAGGGAAAAGAAAATGGAATAGATGGGACAAACAAGAGAACAAAAAAACATGTAAGATAGACATTAAGGAAAAATAACAAGGAATGCGGAAAGGGGGGAAAGAAAGTAAAAAAATAAAAATAAAGAAGATTAAGGATTTAAATTGGCAACAAAAAAGAAACTAAGGAAAGGCGAAACGACAAAAGAGAGGGGGGAAAAAAGGCGAGTAGTGATAGTCAGGTCGAACGTTAGACACACATAGTAATGCCAGGCCGCTCAACCAATCATCATATCGCCTCCTACCTGTCCTGGTGTTTATAAGACTTAAAAATTTTAATCCGTGGCATAAGACTTACATATCTATAATCTGAATGCAGCACTGTAACGAGAGATTAACACCAGCATTTGGTGCTATACTCCGTCCACTTTCAGTAGGTCTAAAATTGCCATCTGTTCATATTAAAAGCTGAGCTAAAACTCTACAATAAGGTGCTCGTCATGAGGAAGTGGTATGGAAAGGACAGGAAGCGGTAACCTATTTTGGTTAACTAGCCAGCTAAGGAATTTTGCTGAAAACTAACGAAAATCTTTTCCAATTAAAGGTGAACAAACTATAGTTGTGGACTACATGTAATGTAGCTAATGGTGATGGTGATGGTGATGATGATGATGATGATGATGGTTAGTGTTGATGATGACCATTGTATGATTGAACGTATTGATGATGATGGTGATAATGATGACAAAATATCTGTTTAATTAGATCCACATATCCAATGATGGTGATGGCAGTAGTGATGCTGAATGGTGATGTGGGTTGGTGTTGATGATGACACTGATGGTGCAGACGACAGCAACGAAAAAGGACGCAAACTCATGAAAGAATCCAGCTCAGTACTGCGATAAGTTTGTTGTGTTCCGAAGACCGTATCACTGGGTTCCGAAAATCATCGCTCAGTGGTTCGTTATTTACCACCATCAAAGTGGATCATTATATCGGACCGCCGCACCACACAAACAAAAGCTTAACAGATTCCTGATAAATGACAGGTGAAAAAATCCATGTTTCGTTCAAGTGTAGAGATGCCGAACATAAGAGAGCTTGTGTGGGTGCCAGTGTTTTGTGAATAAGGCAGTGAATGTTCCAGAAATGAAGAAGTGAGTCAGACAGTGGTTCCAGGCATCTCGCTGTGTCGTTTCTGGGAGAGGGGAGCATGGTGGGGGCTTTGATGCTCAGCCCCCCCGGGGGACTCCGAGGCTTGGTTTGTTGATGCCATTTTATGTTTTTTTTTTTTTTTTTTTTTTAATAACTGATCGGATGAAGGAAAAAGAAATGCATAAAAAAGAATGATCCATACACCAGATTACTGGTGTCCTCTGTTCATAAAATATCTGTAACTTTAGACTTGAACAGCTGTGGGTTGAAATTTGGAGGGAAACAACTCTGGGGAAGTGAGTTCCAGAGAGATGCAGTTCGGGGAATGAAAGAATTCTGATAGGAAGAAGTTCTGCAATATGGCTGAGTGACATTCTAGTCATGAGCGCTACCAGATACCCGTGTAGCACGAGAGAAGGCATGGCGAGGTGGCACCATGGACGCAACTTCGTCTGAGCATTTGCCATAAAAATATCTGTAAAATCATGCAAGGAAGGCAACATTCCTTCTTACTTGCAGGGGAGGTAGTTTACTTGTAATGGCAGGGTTGTTAATAATTCTAACAGCTTTGTTCTGAATTTTGTCTAGTTGTTTTAATGCAACCTCTCCACATCCATTCCACAAGGGTTAGCAATATTCAAGCTGAGAGCACACATGACTCTTATAGATTATTGCTAACTGCTCATCAGTGAAGAAGTTACGGACTCCGTACAATAATCCATGTTTTTTTGAGGCAGTTTTAACAAGTGATCTAACATGAGAGGTCCAGCTAAGGGCATTGTTAAGTGAGACGCCAAGAATTTCAATACTTTTGGAGATGGGACTGTTAGTATTATTGAAGGTAATGTACGAATCTGACAATATCTGTCTATTAGTAAATTGTTTTTATTTAGTCTTATTAGCATTAAATGAGACAAGGTTGTTTTGTCCCCATTCACTGATCGTAGATGTGCTTGATTTATGGAGATGGCTGTACTGAGTTGAGAGGTAGAGATATTAGACTTTGTAAATGGATGTCTGAGTGTGAATGAACTATGTAGTGTTGAGTCATCTGCGTATGAGTGGATGGGATTGTGGGTGACAGATAAGAGATCATTAATATGAACCGGGAATAGGGTTGGCGCCAGGACTGATCCCTGCTGCACGCCGGCGATAATTGAGCGAAAATTGGAATATGCATCATCTACTCTTACTCTTATTTTCCTGTCACTAAGATATAAAGGAATCAACGGAACAAAAGACGTTAATCCACAGCAAGGGAACGGTGCCATACTCTGTCGAAAGCTTTAGAAATATCAAGGGCTACTGCATGAGTTTCTCCATGTAGATGAATTGATTGATGGATGGTATGAGTTAGGAGATTGAGTATGTCAATGGTGGATTTTTCTTTGGGAAAACCATATTGTTGTTGTTGTTGTAAAATTTTGATTAGGCAGTGACGAGTGTAATGCACATGTAGTTTGGTGTTGATGGTTAGAGGAGCTTGTATTCGATAGCATGCTGGCCTACTGTCTATGCTACAGAAACACTGAAAAAGTTCAGGAAAGAAGGATGTCCAGGAGCAAGTCTCGAGGGTTGATGAAACGGAAGCTCAAGCTCTCCCTGTCATCAGCTTTCCATCCTCCTTGAGATTACAGCCCTGCTCAACTGATGATGATGATGATGATGATGATGATGATGATAAAAGATAAACAATAGAGAAAAATCACCCTCGATGCCAGGGTTGCCTAGACCAAGGCCTTGTGACTCTGGCCAGTCTCATGTCCTTATTTGTCATTTTATTTATCCTGTCTCCTGTCGATTTTATGCAGCTTAGGGCTGACTTTTGGAACTGGAGGGGTTGGGTATCGTCTACATTAACCCCTGCTCTGCTAAGGGGTTCTTGACTGAATAAAATCGTCTGCTGGTAACAAAAATAAATATATATTACGTCACCGTAATGAAGGGGTTGATCTAGTATTGAATTTAATGTAATTTTGGCTTTGATATGTGTATTCAGAGAGAGAGGGGGGGGGAGGCATCAGCAGTAATCTGACTATGGGCTCAACGTAGCCGAGAGTTCAGCTGTTTTCGATGGCAAAATAAGACAATATTATGGCTGTACACACTTGTTATAACACTTCTTCGTGAAAAGCATCATATTCTAGTGTTAAATTCAGGTCAGTGGCAGAATAACTCAATGCTACTGATCTACATCCTATACATAGCACTTATTCGTGACTAACATCATAGTCTGCTGTTAATCTCGTTTTACAGTTCAGTGGCAGAATAACACAATACTACCGATCTACATTATTTCCATAGCACTTCTTCGTGACTAGCATCATATTCTTCTGTTAATCTCGTTTTACAGTTCAGTGAGAGAATAACACAATACTACGGGACTACATGCTTTTCACAGCACTGCTTCGTGACTAGCATCATATTCTATTGTTAATTTCGTTTTACAGTTCAGTGGCAGAATAATACAAATACTACTGCTCTATATCCGTTCCGTAGCTCTTCTTCGTGACTAGCATCATAATATACCGTTAATCTCGTTTTACAATTCAGTGGCAGAATAACACAATACTGCGACTGTACATCCTTTCCACAGCACTTCTTCGTGACTACCGCGGTGTTGTTGTGTTAATGTCTTGATACAGGTCAGGGTTCAAGATGGAGAGATGTCAGTTTGAGGTGCAATTAACCCCTTCACTCCGATGACGTATTTTTTATTTTATTCTTGTCATTATCAGACGATTTTCCTCAGTTTAGGAGCAACTTTTGGAAGCAGAGGGTTAGATAAAGCCTTCATTAAACCCTTCACTACAAGAGTCTGCCACAAGTTTAATGAAATCGTCTGGAGGCAGCAAGAATGACACCGAAAAATACAGCAGCCCATACAAGGCAGGACTGTGAGCACCTTAGAACTGGAAGGTGGATGACATACATACGTACATACACACATACATACATACATACATACATACATACATACACACATACACACATACATACAGCATCCCATGCAAGGCCTGACAGTGAACACCATAGAACTGGAAGGTGAGAGAGAGAGAGAGAGAGAGAGATGTAGACAGAAAAATATACATTGATTGATGGATAGATTGATAGGCAGTGGCATAGACAGATAGAGACGGATGCCGGTGGACAGATATAAAGACAGATAGTTAGGTAAATAGAGACTGGTAGATAGATATAGATACATAGAACGATAGGTGGGTAGGTAGACAGCTAAACGAAAAGATGGTTATAGATAGAAAGAGGAACAAACGGTTAGACGGACTGACAGATAGATGGACGAATTAGTGGACAAATACAGATGGAAAGATAGATAGTAGATAGATAGGTAGACAGATGCATAGATGATCAGATAGAAAGATAGATAGACTAATTGACTGAGTGACTGATTAACACAGATGAGAAATAGAAGCAGAGGTTGGTATATGATGGTAGACTGAACCTCGGCCACCTAGCGATGAACAGAAATTGACAGATCTATCTATCTATCTATCTAGACGCCTCAATCCCGTTTGGGGTGGCCACAAACAAATCGCCTCCAAGTCGCCCTGTCCCCCGCCATTTCACTACCCTGCTCCCAACTCACACCCCCCTCTCTCATATACCTCTCCACCCCATCCCTCCATCTCATCCTCGGTCTCCCCCTCCCTCTTCCACCCTCCACCTCACTCACATACACTCTCTTCGTCAGTCTTTCACCCTCCATCCTCTCCACATGGCCAAACCACCTCAGTGTGTTCCTCACAACGCTTCCTATCACATCCACATCAACACCACAACGCTCCTTTATATCCTCATTTGTCAGCCTGTCTCTCCACGTGACTCCACAGGCTCCTCTTAAATAACTCATTTCCACTGCTCTCACTCTTGACTTGTGTCCTTCCAACAACGTCCAAGCTTCACTTCCGTACGTTAGAGTTGGTATCACAATACTGTCATGTAGTAACTTTTTTACTTCCATGCTCACTTCCCTGTTTCTTATCACTGCTTTCAAGGAACCAGCAACCTTTCTTCCCTGCTGTACCCTTTCAAGCACTTCACCCTCCAAACCTCCATCCTTACTCATCACACTACCCAAATACTTAAACGTACTCACATTTTCCAATTCCTCACCATCCAGATACATGCATATAATAGGTACACAGACTGATCAGATAGACAGACAGACAAACAGACAGATAGACACATAGATAGATAGACTGAAAGGTAGATAAACAGATAGATAGACAGGTAGATAGGTAGAGAGACAGATAAAGTGTATAAAGTAGGCAAGAGTGAAAAGTAACTCGAACCCCGGCCAGCCAGTGTGGGGCTGGGAGTGGATCTATCTCGGTCTTTCTCGCCTCCTGCTTACCACTCTTCATTCCTGTCTCTTACTGTGCCTTCTCTTAACATACTCTTGTTTATTATATTATTTCTCTTATAAGTTCTTCATCTATCTATCTATCTATTGCCAGACGCCTCAATCTCGTTCGAGGTGGCCACAAACAAATCGCCTCCACGTCGCCCTGTCCCCCGCCATTTCATTGCCCTGCTCCCAACTCACACTCCCGTCTCTCATATACCTCTCCACCCCATCCCTCCATCTCATCCTCGGCCTCCCCCTCCCTCTCCCCCCCTCCACCTCACTCACATACACTCTCTTCGTCAGTCTTTCTTCATCATACTCTTTATTAATAATTTTTTATTGTACTTTACACTGTAATCTTTATCACTGTCTTTCTTTCCTATGCATTCCATTGTCATTGTTTATGGCATTTTTTTCATGTTTTTATCATACTCTCTCCAACCTACCAATTTTTAGTCTGCCCAAAGCTATAATCACTCTCTCTCGTTCTATAATTCTCTCACCAACCTATATCTTTTATATTCTCTTTGTTTCCCTTTCTTCACAGATCTAGTATTGTATTCCAGCTGCCGCCAAACGATTGTATGCAGTTCAGAGTGAGTCATGGCATCCTGAGAATCAACGTAAATTTACCAAAGTCAAGGAAATACAGCGGCTATTGATTGGAGTGCATACTAATGACACAAAAATGAGAATGACAAAGAAAGACAAACGAAAATAAGAAAGATAGGAGAATGAAAGGAAGAAGGAAACGAGAAAGGTAGAAAGAAAAGGCGAGAGAAATACAGAAAAACAAGGAAGGATAGACAGACACAATAAAGAAGTGTGGTGCAACACCGGGTGAAGGTGTTAATTAGGTACAGGTGTAGTAGAGTCCCAGGCCGCTACACCTTATTTCATCTCGTCTCCTGACTCTATCGTAGCTTGAGCTGCTGTAATATAGTTGCGATTGATCTAATGTACCTAATTGTGCTGAAGGCGATACTAGTGATGATGATGATGATGTTGTTTAGATTTAAGAATAATGTTAACTGTGTCGATGATGATGATTAGATTTAAGAATGTTAACTATCTATGATGACTATGATGATTAAATTTAAGAATGTTAACTGTATCGATGATGATGATGATGATGATGATGATTGCACTGGAAGTGATGATGATGGTGATTTCAGGTAGGTTAGTGTTGGTGATGATAACCTTACTCCATCTCGCCTCCTACCGCTGTTGTAGCTTGTGATGCTGCAATATAAAGGCGAAGAAAAGGAGGAAGAAACAAAGAGAAATATAAGAACTAAAAAAAAAAGAGAAAGAAATTATGGGAAATGACAGAATACGGGGGAAGAGTAAAGTGAGTTTGTAAGGAAAAGGACAAGGAATGGAAGATAGAAAAAACAAAGTTAACGAAAAAAAAAAAAAAACTGATAACAGAAATATGAAAAGAAACGAAAATTAGAAAAAGAAGAAGAAAGAAAACAGGAGAAATGCATAAGGAAAGAGGCCATCAATATAAGGAGCATCAGCGAAAATGAAAAAGAAAGAAAAAAGATGTTAGATGACAAAATGAAAAAAAAAGAGCCATTATGGGAGAAGGTTGGAACTGCAGACACTTACCAGAGTCTGAGGCGGCTGCACCTTACTTCACCGTGGCTCTTACTTGTGTTGTTGCTGTACCGTTGTGATATAGTGAAGAAAGAATGAGGAGAGAAAGATATGGTTAGAGAAAGAAAGAGACAGAGAGATGCATTACAGTAAAAATGGAGAAGGTGTAGAAAGCAGGAAAAATGGGCAGGGAAATGAAAACCAAATGGTATGAATTGAAGAAAGAGAAAGATAAAGGGAAAAATGGAAAGGAAGATAGGAGAAGAGAAACAAGGGAACTGAGAAAGAAAGAAGTTAAAAGAGAACGAGAATGAAGCAACACATTAAATGAGGGAGAAGGAAAGAAAGAGAGATACAGCAAATAAATCATAAATGGTAATGATGTTAACTTGGTACACCTGTAGTTGAGTCCCAGGCTGCTACACCTTACTTCATCTCGCCTCCTACCTCTATTGTCGTTTGTGATGATGAAATATAGTAGTGGCATTGATCTATGTGGCTGATGGTGGTGATGGTAATGTTGACGATGGTTATGATGATGGATACTGTGATGGTGATGATGATGATGAATATCGACATGATGATTGTGGTGGCATAAGTGACGAGCATAATATAAATTAGATGAGTAAGGCCGATGATGATGATCATGATGTCCATGATTTTGATAATGATGGTGATGGTGGTAGTAGTGATGATGTTCATATCCAGTAAGCTACTGTTGGAGATGATAACCTTACTTCATCTCACCATGACCCTTTTTATCGCTTGTGATGTTATAATATAATGGAGAAAAAGAGGAAGAAGGGAAGAAAATGAGCGATATTACGGAACACACAGAAGGAAAAATGTGCTTATGAAGAGTGTCACGAATCAATTCGCGACATTTCCCTTTTGTGAGAAGCCACGAACTATTAGTGGAAAACTCACTGTGTATCGCTCAGTTAACCGTTTCTCTCTCCATTTCGGAGTATACTTTTCAAAACATTCGTCACTTTCAAAAGTGACCGATTTAATGCACGTCACTAAGTGCTCTACTGAGCGATACAATTGTTTCTTTATTGTTCGCCCCTGCTTGCCTCAACCGTTAGCCACGCCTTCTTCCGGTGGCTTGTGCGTCCTCCCTATACATCATTTGAATTCAGTCTAGTTGTGGCTTTGACGGAGAGAGGTCCTGTGCTCCAGAAGTGTGAGAGGTCAGCTAGCACCCAAGCTCCACAGAGTACAGTTTCTCCAAACTCCCACCCCTTGGTGATACAAAGCATTCATCGTTCAGTATTTCCTTTTGTTTTCTTAGTCTTAAGAGTTTAATTAAGTTTTTTTTTTTTTCTAGGCGTAAGTATTTAGCTTTTGTGTGAATGAGTGAGTGCGTCTCATTGATTTGATTTGAAATGTAACGTTAAATTTATTTTTTTGTAATCAATAAATTTAACAGTTCTTTTCCTTGAGCTTAATGTAAAGTAAAATCTTGTTTCATTTCTCCAAATTAAGCTTATTTCCCACATAGCTCCTAGCTCGCATAGACGTTTTACTATTCATAACTGGTACTTAGACCAGTCTTGTTGTATTAACTTAAAATCCGTTGTGCCAGGAGTTAAGCATCGGCAAGAACCTGATGTTAGTATTAGTTATTTATTGTCAGGGGTGAAGTAACTTTTTCCAGAGGCTAACAGTACTAATTCAGCAATTGTGAGTAATTAGTCTCTGCTGTGTACTGTTGAGAAAGTTTATAAATTCTCGTTCTCAGAGAATCGTGCACAAGCCAGCGTAAAGTAATCGTTGCTTGATGTAGCAAGATAATCATTGTCTCTGCTCTTCAGTATTATTGAATATTAATATCAATTAAATAATATTTAAGCATATATTTCAAAAACACCGTGATATATTATAAAAACCCCGTGACAATTGGCGACCTCATTCCAGGATATTAACTCCTAGTTATAAAGCTATTCACGAGATAGTGCTCACTCGTTCATATTTAGGTATTTATAATTAAAGTTTATAGACACAAGTTTACTGGTGGTTACCATTGATTTAGCAAGTGAATTTTTGCTTTATTAATCAATAGAGTACTTAACTCTAGTTTATTCTTGGTAACGCCAGACGATTTTATTCGCTCCTGGGAAGTCGCCGTACCCATTGTGTTTATTATTGAGTCTTCCCAGTCATTTACATTTTTGATTTATTCTTTGCCAGTTAACTAGATAAGACTGGTCACCACTAGCTTGTGTCTGTACTCTTTACTTGTGTCATTAGTATTCGTCACTAAGCAGTCAGTACTCAATTTCGGTTTGCTTAATAAATTAGCGCCATGGCTACTACTGTATTATTACAGGAAGCCAAAGATATGGGTCTTTCGGACCCAACCGAAATTAAAGAGTATATACTCTCACGGCATAATCAGGAACAGCAGCCGAGAATGATGCCCGTGAAGAGCATAAGATTCAGCGCGAATATGAGCGAGAACAGCATACATATGAACAAGAGCAGCGTGAGAAAGAGCGCGAATACGAGCGGGAACAACGGGAATACGAGCGAGAACAGCGTGAGGAACGAGAGAGAGAACGAGAACACGAACGTGCCGAGCGAGAAGTACGCGAAAAACATGAACTTGAAATGATGAAGCTTAAGCGAGATTTCTTGGCTTCAGACACGTCTGTTGCAGTTGGTCCAAGCTCCACGAGCGTTCCCCCTGCACATGTCCTGGCGACCCCACGCATCAAGCTCCCTTCATACAAGGAAAGCGAGCGAATCGAGCCGTACATAGCTCGTTTTGAGGACATGGCAGACATGTATCAACTGGATGAGGCAGCTAAGCGGATCCAATTTCTTAGTTTATTTGAGGGCCCTGCCCTCGATATTCTCCACAGAATTCGTGGAGACAATCTCACATATGAGATGATGAAAGCTGCACTCATTAAGGCGTATGGTCTCACAGTAGACGACGCCAAAGTTCAGTTCATGCGAGCTCGTCTCCAAGACAAGGAGACAGCTGTTCAGTTCCTTGATCGTCTCACAGCTTACTTAAATGAGTGGATGGAGAAAGATGAAACTCCTTCCACGCATGAGGGGATAATTGACCTTATGCTGCGTACACAGCTAGAGAGGTCGTGGCCTGCTGAGCTCATAGCGCAGCTTAAGATCTGCCAGGTGAAAGATGCCAGCCAAATGGCAGAGAAGGCTGACGCATTCTTTACTGCATACGGGTATCAAGCTCGTAAGCAAAACACCTGGAGCAGAAAAGATACTGCCAAGTCTGGGAAGCCGTCTCAGACTGAATCCCAGCACCAAGGCCGTTCTCAGAGTAATGGCCAAGGTCCAAAACCACAGAAGGACCAGGAGCAAAATACACAGCAGCCTGCTTGGAAGCGGTACAACAAGCACCCCAACCAGCAGCAGTTCCCCAAGCAGCAGCAGCAGCAATACAAGGACAAGCCACGTAACCCTCAGTCAGGTCAATTAGTGTATCGGAGGCAGGAGGCAAATGCAGCCTTCATTCCACAAGTACCCGGTGGTGCCATCTCTACCAGTACAGGTACTTCCCAACAGTTCACAAGTCCCCCTGCGACCATGAACTCTCCTCAGACACCTAGTTCCCAGAGCGCCACGTTTGCTGCATCGGTTGTCCCGCAGTCTCATGAATGACTGGCTGCTACCTCCTCAGACCCTTCCACCAGCAACACTGCCTTTCTTGTTCAGCCAGGGTCTGTGAGAGGTGTTTCTGTAAATGTCCTGAGGGACAATGGTTCCTCAGGTTGCTCTGTTAAGCAGAGTTTAGTTCGGCCTGATGAGTATACAGGTTGACAGATCCAAGTTAGACTTATTGATGGATCAGTGAGATTGTTCCCTGAGGCACGTATCCAGGTGGCATCTCCATTTTATACTGGTACGACACTTGCAGTTGTCATGCCAGAACCTCTATTTGACCTCATATTAGGCAACATCACTGGCATCAAAAATAGTTGTGCTGTAGATGTTGCTACTCAGACTTCGGCTGCTGCGATAACACGAGCCATGGCCAAGGCTCCAAATCGCGTCACTCCATTGACCGTCGCAACGCCGCAAGATCTGATTCGTAGTCAAGATGTTGTCCAAGAGCAACAGACTGACTCGACACTTGCCTCAGTGCACAAGAAGCTGGAGGGTAAAGTGATCAAGTATTCACGGGGAGGACAAGCCAGGTTCCTTCGTAAGCGAGGACGGCTGTACCGTGAGTCACAGACACCCCAGGGTGAGGTTCGACTGCAGTTTGTCGTTCCTGCAAAGTATCACCGAGCAGTGTTTGAATTAGGTCACTGTTCAGCGATGGGAGGTCACATGGGTCAAAAGAAGACCTCTGACCGCATCCATGTTGACTTTTTCTGGCCAGGAATGGGACGGGAAATAACGAGGCTCGTACGTTCCTGTGATGTGTGTCAGCGTACCACTGACCGGGGACGTGTCCGTCCTGCGCCATTGAAGCCAATGCCCATAATCTCTGAACCGTTCGAGAGAGTAGCAGTTGACATAGTTGGGCCAATCTCTCCTAGGGCTAGTGATGGATCAAAGTATATCCTCACTATAGTTGATTTCAGCACACGGTGGCCTGAAGCCGTGGCCCTTAAGAATATAGAGGCCGTCACTGTTGCTGAGGCGTTAATTGAAGTGTTCTGTCGTGTAGGTATCCCTAAGGAGGTCTTAAGCGACCGGGGTTCGCAGTTCACTTCGGCAATGATGAACGAAACGTTCAGGTTGCTGTCCTTCCGAGGCTTACGAACTACGCCGTATCATCCCATGTGTAACGGGTTGTGTGAGAGGTTCAATGGAACTCTCAAGAAGATGTTGAGGCGCATGACCGCCGAACAGCCAAAGAAATGGCCACGGTTCATTGCTCCTCTTCTATTTGCTTATCAAGAAGCCCCACAGCATTCATTGAAATTCTCACCCTTTGAACTGGTGTATGGGAGGTCGGTCCGGGGCCCACTTCAAGTCCTTTGTGAGTTATGGGACGATGAAGAACCCGACCCTGAAGTCAAGACAACCTACACCTACGTCCTTGATTTGGCTGACCGCCTCCAGTCGACGTGCGAGTTAGCTAAGGAAGAACTGATCAAGGCGCGTGAAGTTCAAAAGGCTTATTACGATAAGAAGGCAAAGCTTCGGAAGTTTAGTCCAGGCGATAAATGCTTGGTATTACTCCCCACTGCCCAGAACAAGTTGTTGGCACGGTGGAAGGGTCCATTCGATGTAGTAGAGTGCATTTCAGACCTCAACTACATAATACAGATGGGGAATCTTCGTAAAAGGTTCCACATTAACATGTTGAAGGCTTATCATGAGTCAGACCCCGAGGAGACTGGCCTACAAGCAGCTGATGATAGTGACCAGCCACTGGAAGAAACCGGGACAGCTGCGGTGATCCCAGCTGATGACCATGATGACGAGCCCTTAACCTCTCAGTCCCATCAGGAAGAGACTGTCGGAGATGTTTTACTTAACCCTGACTTAGCAGTAGGGGACCAAAATGCCTTATGGTCACTGCTCTGTCAGTATGCTGATGTCTTCTCAGACCAACCTAGACTTGCAAAGGTTGCGTGTCATAAAATTGAGTTGACCAGCAATGCTCCTATAAAGGTTAAGCCATATCCGATTCCCATGCGACTACAGGGTGCAGTAGATAAGGAAATTGCTGACATGGAGGCTGCAGGCATTATCGAAAAGTCCTCATCTCCTTACTGTAGTCCGATGGTAATAGTCCGCAAGAAAGATGGTGGAGTCAGGATTTGTGGCGACTATAGAAGGCTCAATGCAATCACCAAAGTGGATGCTGAGCCAATGGGTGACCATATTGCCATCTTCTCCAAGCTGGCAGGGTCACGATATTTCACGAAGCTCGACCTAGCGAAGGGATTCTTCCAGATTCCCCTTCATCCTGAGAGTCGTCAGTTCACTGCCTTTGCTACTCCTAGGGGGTTGTACCAGTATAAAGTCCTCCCATTTGGACTTACCAATTCCCCAGCAGTATTCAATCGTGCCATGAGACAAGTGCTCCATGGTATTGTAGGAGTAGAGATGTTCGTTGACGATGTCCTCGTTCATTCCGCCACATTGGAGGAGCACCTCAGACTCTTGGAAATTCTCTTCAGTAGACTCCAGAGCTTCAACATGACTGTGAAGCCTAGCAAATGCAAGATTGCTCACAGTGAGGTGGAGTTCCTCGGTCATATTGTTGGCAACAATCACTGCAGGTGTCAGGGTGACAAGATCAGGAAGGTTAAAGAAGCCCCAAGACCCGTGACCAAGAAACAGGTTAGGGCATTTCTTGGCCTAGTGGGATATTATAGGAGTTTTATCCCCAACTTTGCTCTCATTGCCCAACTGTTGTACGAAGTGCTACGGAAATATGCTCCAAACACCATTGAATGGGGAGAAGCGCAAGGGTTGATCTTTTGCCACCCTCAAGAATATGTTGTGCAAGGAGCCCATTTTGCAGTTGCCTGATTCCAGCAAACCTTTCATACTGCGCACTGATGCTTCACAAGATGGAGTAGGTGCCGTATTGATGCAGGAATCGGAAGGTGGAATCTTCCCAGTGGCATACCACAGCCGTAGGCTAAAACCCGCCAAGAGGAATTACAGTACTGTTGAGAAGGAACTCTTGGCTGTGGTTGATGGTGTTAAAAAATATTATTATTATTTATTTGGGGCATCATTTGTTCTGGAAACTGACCATATGCCACTCACTAGTCTTAGCACGACCAAGACGGCTAATGCAAGATTGACACGCTGGACACTGTATTTACAGCAGTTTAACCTTGTTGTGAGATACATCAAGGGAAGTGATAACGTAGGTGCAGACCTGATGTCTCGCCTGCTAACTCCTGACTAACATGAGCAGTTGTTGTATGCTGGGTTCCGTGATAGGCATCCTCAGAGATTTGAGTAATCCAAGGACCAGCCTGGTTCCCAGTCAAAAGTGTAGACCTGACGTCTCACTTGTTGGCCCCACAGGACACATTATGTCCAGGGCCTGTACATACACGTGCACTGTAGGTTAAGGGGGAAGTGAGAACTCCGCAAAGGCGACTTGAGGCTATGGAAGACCCAAGTTTGCACAAGGATTCTCAGCTCCCCGATACTAATATAAGTACTGTAGGTTAAGGGGGAAGTTCGAGAGAGAACTCCGCAAAGGCGACTTGAGGCTATGGAAGACTCAAGTTTGCACAAGGATTCTCAGCTCCCCGATACTAATATAAGTACTGTAGGTTAAGGGGGAAGTGAGAACTCCGCAAAGGCGACTTGAGGCTATGGAAGACCCAAGTTTGCACAAGGATTCTCAGCTCCCCGATACTAATATAAGTACTGTAGGTTAAGGGGGAAGTTCGAGAGAGAACTCCGCAAAGGTGACTTGAGGCTATGGAAGACCCAAGTTTGTAACAAGGATTCTCAGCTCCCCGATACTAATATAAGTACTGTAGGTTAAGGGGAAAGTGAGAACTCCGCAAAGGCGACTTGAGGCTATGGAAGACCCAAGTTTGCACAAGGATTCTCAGCTCCCCGATACTAATATAAGTACTGTAGATTAAGGGGGAAGTGAGAACTCCGCAGAGGCGACTTGAGGCTATGGAAGATCCGAGTTTGCACAAGGATTCTCAGCTCTCTGATACTAATATAAGTACTGTAGGTTAAGGCACAGGTTGAGGACCCGTGTGCAGTTCGAGGCTATGGAAGACCCGAGTTTGCACAAGGATTCTCAACTTGCCGACCATAATCGTGTGCTATAATTAATGGCGACCTCGAATGTACGTCGTAACACTGACTGCTGGGCAGAGAGAGTAATTGTAACAAAATAAAATTTTGTCTCATTGACACTTTTGATGCTCCACCTTAATTGATTTTGCAGGTACAGCAATGGGTGTAGCAGTTTTGCTGTGCAGGCCAGCTGATCGTCTGCCACACGCTGCCGCCTCTTCTCCTCTGCCTTCGTCGTCGCCATGTTATTATTTACTATGTCATTTTACACATAGGTACAGTTACACTACAACTGTCACACATACACCGTGTATTACATACACCACGCTACACAACAATTAGTTGTCAGTGTAAATGTAGCGAATTTTCGCTCAGTTTGACCTGAGTACAGGATTTTCACCATCGTCACGGAGTTTTTCCCTCAAGCTTGCTTCTATTAACGTAAATACGAGTTTTTTTTCGCTCACTGGCGACTGCGACTTTCTCCTGTAGCAGGGTAGCACACACACCACAGTGTGAATCTTGTGTGAATGACTTAGGATGTGTACATATATATATATATCCACAAATTTTTTCCCATAAGGAAAAAATTTAATTTTGTAGGGGCGTAATGTCACAAATCAATTCGCGACATTTCCCTTTTGTGAGAAGCCACGAACTATTAGTGGAAAACTCACTGTGTATCGCTCAGTTAACCGTTTCTCTCTCCATTTCGGAGTATACTTTTCAAAACATTCGTCACTTTCAAAAGTGACCGATTTAATGCACGTCACTAAGTGCTCTACTGAGCAATACAATTGTTTCTTTATTGTTCGCCCCTGCTTGCCTCAACCGTTAGCCACGCCTTCTTCCGGTGGTTTGTGCGTCCTGCCTATACATCATTTGAATTCAGTCTAGTTGTGGCTTTGACAGAGAGAGGTCCTGTGCTCCAGAAGTGTGAGAGGTCAGCTAGCACCAAAGCTCCACAGAGTACAGTTTCTCCAAACTCCCACCCCTTGGTGATACAAAGCATTCATCGTTCAGTATTTCCTTTTGTTTTCCTAGTCTTAAGAGTTTAATTAAGGTGTTTTTTTTTCTAGGCGTAAGTATTTAGCTTTTGTGTGAGTGAGTGAGTGCGTCTCATTGATTTGATTTGAAATGTAACGTTAAATTTATTTTTTTGTAATCAATAAATTTAACAGTTCTTTTCCTTGAGCTTAATGTAAAGTAAAATCTTGTTTCATTTCTCCAATTTAAGCTTATTTCCCACATAGCTCCTAGCTCGCATAGACGTTTTACTATTCATAACTGGTACTTAGACCAGTCTTGTTGTATTAACTTAAAATCCGTTGTGCCAGGAGTTAAGCATCGGCAAGAACCTGATGTTAGTATTAGTTATTTATTGTCAGGGGTGAAGTAACTTTTTCCAGAGGCTAACAGTACTAATTCAGCAATTGTGAGTAATTAGTCTCTGCTGTGTACTGTTGAGAAAGTTTATAAATTCTCGTTCTCAGAGAATCGTGCACAAGCCAGCGTAAAGTAATCGTTGCTTGATGTAGCAAGACAATCATTGTCTCTGCTCTTCAATATTATTGAATATTAATATCAATTAAATAATATTTAAGCATATATTTCAAAAACACCGTGATATATTATAAAAACCCCGTGACAAAGAGAGACCGAAGAATAGGAGTGTTAATAAAGAATCTGTCAGGTAACAGGAGATGTAACGGGGAAATAAGAAAAAAATAAAAAGAAGATAAAAAGAGAGAGAAAAAAAAAAGAAGCCAATGAGAAAGAATAAAGGTAAGAAACAAAGAAAACAGAAAAGGAATGAAAAGTAGATTGGTGGCAATGGTTATGGTGGGGGTGTTAGTATCGGTGAGGGCAAATTAATGTAATTGCAATTATGGTAATGCTAATCATATAAGTACTGTAATGATGATTATAATTGTGGCGGTGGAAGTGGAGGTTGTTGTATTGTTGTTGTCGGTATTGACAGTGATGACAGTGATGATAAACAGTACCAGGTAGTTTATTACTGATGATGATGACGTTACCTCATCTCACTTCCTATATCTCCTGTAGATTGTAATGTTGTATTATAATAAGAAAGGAAATAGCAAGGATAAGAAAGAAAAGGGACAAAACAGAAAATAAGAAGCAAAAATAATAGAAAAAGAAATCAATACAATCAGAAACCAAAATAAGAAGGCTAAAACGAAATGAGAAAGAATGGGACACATACAAGAGATATATAAAATGTAATGATGATACAAAGATAAAATGGGAAAAGGAATAGAATACATGAAAAACAGAAGTAAATTAGAATGACATTCAGCAGAGCGCATACCTCCTCCAAGGCCCAACATGCAGTTCCTTTTAATCTAATCAAGTCCTATTAGTTACTGTACGGCAGCTGGAAAATGACTACCCCCCTATAAAAGTACATTTAAATCAGCTGGATCCGGAATTTTATGTGGATCCACGCCAAACTGTACACATTCGTTGACACCAACTTCCTAAATATGCCTGATTTTTATCCGCACCTTTATCCGGACCAAAGGTCAGTGGAGTCTATTCTGGGCCAAGGTCTATTCTTCTACCAAGTTTCTTGGAAATCCGTCCAGTAGTTATTGTGTAATGTTGCTCACAAACCAACAAACCAACAAATAAATAACGGACAGGGGTGGAAACATAACCTCCTTGGCGGAGGTAAACACAAACCGAAAAAAAAGAAGATTGACGAAGGAAGTGAAAACCTGAGACGAAGTCGAGGAAATGAAAAAAAAAAAAGTATGGAAAAAAGGGAAAGACAAAGGAAATGGGAAATGAAAATAAAAAGAAACCATATTCGAGAGGTGGATGGAACTCGAAACACCTTTGCTAGAGTCTCAGGTCGCTCCATCCTACTTCACCTTGGCTCCAACTAAGGGTTGTATTATTCCTGGAATAGAGTGAAGATAGAAAGGAGTGAGGAACAAGGAAGAAGAAAGAAAATAGGAAATGAGTTTGAGAGTAAGCAAGAAAATACAGTGAATTCAAATGGAAAAGAAAGGACAAAAAGAAAGGAAAGAGCATAAATGCAGAAAAAAAGAGGAAAGAAAGGTAAGAAAGACGGAAACTTGAGAAAAGGGCAGGAATGAAGAAAAAGAATATTTAAAGGAGGTAAGAATGAACGAGGGAAAGAAAGAAAATTAGATTTAAATGACAAAAGTGTTAACTTGGTACACCTGGAGTAGAGTCCTAAGTCTCAGGCCGCTTCACCTTGCCTCATTTAGTTTCCTAACTCTTTCATAGTTTATGATGCTCCAGTACAGCGGGGATAGAAGTAGGACGAATAAAAAATGTAAAGGGAAAAGAACACAAAACCTAGTATTCTGTCTCATGGCTGCAGTAATTAAAATAAAAAAAGGAAATATATATTTGACATGCAGATACGAGAGGGTCAACATCTGTGATGAGGCACGATCGGGTCACGTTACCTGTAACATCTGGGGATACCTGATCCTACATGGCTTGGGTGACTTGTCCAGCAACGAGGGGCGTTATACTGCTGACAAGTATGCCCATATCCTGGAGGAACGTTTCCTGCCATCTTGACGAGCAAAGGGTTTTCCGTTCCCAGATGGACCTATTATTTTCATGCATGACCGGTGCCCCATCCACACAGCACGTGTAGTACAGCAATGGTTTCAGAGACAAGACTTCAGCTCTTAGACTGGCTCGCCAAAGGGGCCGATCTAAATGTAATAGAACACGTTTGGGCTGAAATGGTTAATACCTGGCAGCCAGGACTGACGAGAGGACAAGAAATGAACTCCTCAACCACGTAAACGATCAGTGGGAACTTTGCCGGCGCAACATGATTTCATCCGTGGCATTGTAAGCTCCATACCTGACAGGTTGCAAAGCAGTGATTGAGAAAGAGGGAAGCTGGACCCGATACTGATATGAAAAGTTAGGCAACTGTTATCATTATATTAAGGATATGTATATATAGATAGATAGATATAATAAAGATACAATAGAAAGATCGATATAATAGAGATACAATAGAAAGATATAATAGATAGATAGATAGATAGATATAAGAGATAGAAATAATATAGATAGAGATAGAGAGATGGATATTAGATAAACAGATATAGTACAGATAGATATAATCGACAGATATAGATAGATAGGTATAATATAGATAGATATAATAAAGATATAAATATGATAGACTGCAGATAGTTAGATACGGTATACATAGACAGCTATAGATATAATATAGATAGATATAGATACAATATATATATATATATATATATATATATATATATATAAATCTTATCTCATCAGCCGTTTGAGTGTCCACTGCAGGACCGGCCTATCCCTATCGAAGTGGGGACGATACAGCCAATGTATCTCTAGCAAGTGGCTTAGGCTGTCTAATAGAGATTGTATGTAGGGTGAGAAGTGCTTGTAAGTGTAAATGTTGTGTTGGAGTGGCTTTGGATGTGTGTGAATTCTGTGAACCAAGTGTAATCGGCCCGCGCAAGCCGACTGGGTGCAAGCATACTTTAGTATGTGACACTGGTTCAACCACAGCACCCCTTGTGTCCGCCAATGCAGTACGTGGCCAGAAGAATGCTCCCAAAGTTTATTACCCTGGCGGGGCGCGAACCCTCGTAGTTCAGTGTACGAAAACGCACACTTTACCACTGTACTACAGAGGCTCATATATATAGATAGATAGATAGATAGATAAAAAAACAAATAAAAATGAAATTGTCTATTTTTGTTTGAAAACAGCTGTATAATTATCCTTATATATTTTCCACCGCCTACGCGAAGCAAGGTCACCCACACGTAATAAATATAATGTGTTCCTTGGCCTTCCCACACAAACAGGACGGATGAAGTAAACTCTTTCAGTGTGTATACCTACATATGCGACTTGTTAATGAATCGGTGCTGGTGTTCGGTGGTCGCGGCGGCGGCGGTGGTGGTGGATTGTGGGCGTTGGTGGGTGACGGCGGTGGTGGTGGGTGGTGGTAGGTGGCGGAGATGGTCGTGATGGTGGCTGTTATTGTTATTGTTGTTCTTGTGTGTTTGTGTTTACGTTTGTGTGTGTGTGTGTGTGTGTGTGTGTGTGTGTGCGCGCGTGTGCGTGGGTGCGTGCGCGCGTGCGTGTGTGTGTGTGTGTGTGTGTGTGTGTGTGTGTGTGTGTGTGTGTGTGTGTGCGCGTTTCAGTGGGAGAATAGTCAACTCATAATTCACTTATTGATTCATATCAGACTTCTTCATTTCCCTCTATTTGTGTATTGTAACTTGTTATTTGTATACATATTTTCATCACAACCGCAATTTGTCCACGTATTTCCTTCATTAATATGTAATCATACTTGCCAGTATCTAAATAAATATCAGTTTCATTTCAAATTTCGCATTCGTCGTGTGACTGAAACTGTTCCGGTACTTGCTGCTCTGTCTGTGGTGGCGAGAGGTTCGGGGTATTAACATGTCGTCCAGAAAGAGCGGACAGAGGCTTGAGCCTTCCACATTGGGTGTAGTACGAACTTCTGAACGGAGCTGTACAATAAATGTAAGGACCATATCACTAAGTGCTCTATGGATCGCTTCTTCTGATTATATCGTATATTTTTATGTTTCTGTATCTTCCCCCGCGCCCATCTCCCTTTGTCACGAATCAATTCGCGACATTTCCCTTTTGTGAGAAGCCACGAACTATTAGTGGAAAACTCACTGTGTATCGCTCAGCTAACCGTTTCTCCCTCCATTTCGGAGTATACTTTTCAAAACATTCGTCACTGTTTTCAAAAGTGATCGATTTAATGCACTTCACTAAGTGCTGTACTGAGCGATACTATTGTTCTTTATTGTTCGTCTCTGCTTGCCTCTGACCGTTAGAAAATGCGGCCGAGTGCTCTGCTTTTCTTTCCCACGATTTGAATTCAGTCTTGTGTTTGCTGTGAAGGAGAAAGGTTCTGTGCTCAGAAGTGGAGAGGTCAGCTAGCACCCCAAGCTCCACTAGTTCAGTAATCCCAGTACTCCCACCTTAGTGGTGATACATAGCATTCATCGACTGGTATTTCTTTTGTGTATTTTGTAGTTTTAAGAGCTTAGTTAAGGTGTTTTTCCCTAGGCGTAAGTATTTAGCTTTTGTGAGAGTGAGTGCGTCTCATTTAATTGATTTGAATTGTAACGTTAAATTTATTTTTGTAATTAATAAATTTAACAATTCCTTTCTTGAGCTTAATGTAAGTAAACTCTTGTTTCATTTCTCCAAATTAAGCTTATTTCCCATATAGCTCCTAGCTTGCATAAACGTTTGCTTTCATAACTGGTACTTAGACCAGTCTTGTTGTATTAACTTAAAATCCGTTGTGCCAGGAGTTAATGCATCAGCAAGAACCTGATGTTATTATTATTAGTATTAGTTATTTATTGTCAGGGGTGATGTAACTTTCTCCAGAGGCTAACAGTACAGTAATTCAGCAATTGTGAGTAATTAGTCTCTGCTGTGTACTGTTGAGAAAGTTTATAAATTCTCGTTCTCAGAGAATCGTGCTAAGCCAGCGTAAAGTAATCGTTGCTTGATGTAGCAAGACAATCATTGTCTCTGCTCTTCAATATTATTGAATATTATTATCAATTTAAATAACATTTAACTATTTATTTCAAAATTACCGTGTTATTATAAAAACCCCGTGACACCCTTATATTGTTGGGGGATTATTATTATTATTATTATCATTATTATTATTATTATTTTTATTATTGTTATTATCATTATTATTATTATTATTATTATTATTATTACGCCGATGATCAGAAGGAGGAGTGCGACGATGACGATTGTAAAGCTTCTTATAATTTTGTTTAGGATGAAGATGGCAACGACAGGACGATAATGACAACAACTTTGAAGAAGATGATTACGAAGTGATGATGATTAAGTTTGTGCTTGTACTGATCATGATGATTATGATGATGATGTTGATGTTGATGATGATATTGATGGTGATGATGATGGTAAGGAAAAAAAACAGACAACAGAGGAAACTCACCCTCGATGCCAGGGTTACCTAGACCAAGGCCGTGTGACTCTGGCCAGTCTCATGTCCTCCTTATTTATCATTTTATTTATCCTGTCTCCTGACGATTTTATGCGGCTTAGGGCAGGCTTTTGGAACTGGAGGGGTTGGGTATCGTCTACATTAACCCCTGCTCTGCTAGGGGGCTCTCAGCTGAATAAAATCGTCTGGTGGTAACAAGAATATATAAAGTACGTCATCGTATTGAAGGGGTTGCTCTAGCTTTGGATCTAATGTAGTTTTTGTTTTGACCTGTGTATTCAGAGAGAGAGAGAGAGAGAGAGAGAGAGAGAGAGAGAGGGGGGGGAGGATAGCTGCATCTGTAAAGCTATGAACACACAGAAACTATTAATAGGTATTTTATCAGAGTCGTCAGTGACAATTGATCACACATCATCATCATCATATCATCTTCATCGTCATCATCATCATCATCGTCACCATCATCATCATCACCATCATCATCATCATCATCATCATTATCATCATCACCCTTTGCTTCTTTCCTATCAAAACATTACCATGAAGCTCCAAAGACAGGGACGGGAAAGTAGGAAGAGAGAGAGAGAGAGAGAGAGAGAGAGAGAAGCATCAGCAGTAAATTGGCTATGGTTATATCACCTATTAGTCACTATTCCACCTTACTTTCTCACAGTTCAGTGGGAATATAAGACAGTGCTACGGCTGCACACCCTTGTCATAACACTTCTTTGTGACAAGCATCATATTCTAGTGTTTATTTCAGGTCAGTGGTAGGATAACACAATGCTACTGCTCTACTTCCTTTATATTGCACTTCTTCGTTACTAGCATCATATTCTACGTGGCCGAAAGTGACAATATTACAACTCTACATTTTGTCCATAGCACCTTTTCGTGACTAGCGCTGTGTTCTTAAGTTCTCTTGCTACAGCTCAGTGGCAGAATAACACAATACTACTGCTGTACATCCTTGCAGAGCACTTCTTCGTGACTAGCATCATATTCTACTGTTACTCTGATTTTACAGTTCAGTGGCAGAATAACACAGTACTACGGCTGTACATTGTATCCACAGCACTTCTTCGTGACTACCGCGGTGTTGTTGTGTTAATGTCTTCGTACAGGTCAGGGTTCAAGATGGAGAGATGTCAGTTTGAGGTGCAATTAACCCCTTCACTCCGATGACGTATTTTTTATTTCATTCTTGTCACCTTCAGACGATTTTCCTCAGTTTAGGAGCAACTTTTGGAAGCAGAGGGTTAGATAAAGCCTTCATTAAACCCTTCACTACAAGAGTCTGCCATAAGTTTAATGAAATCGTCTGGAGGCAGCAAGAATGACACCGAAAAATACAGCAGCCCATACAAGGCAGGACTGTGAGCACCTTAGAACTGGAAGGTGGATGACATACATACATACATACATACATACATACATACAGCAGCCCTGAGCACCAGAGAACTGGAAGGTGGAATACATACATACACACATACATACATCCTCCCACGCATGGCCTGACAGTGAATTGGAAGGTGGAAGAGAGAGAGAGAGAGAGAGAGAATGTAGGTTGAGAATACACATATTGATAGACTGATAGGTCGAGGTATAGATAGATAGAGACGGATGCATATGGATAAATATAACGATAGATAGACAGGTAGGTAAATATAGACAGGTAGATAGATATAAATACATGGAAAGATAAATAGGTAGGTAGACAGATAGACGAAGAGATGGTTATAGATAGACAGAGGAACGAACGGTTAGATAGACTTACAGATAGGTGGACGAATTAATGGACAAATACAGATGGACAGATAGATACAAGATAGATAGGTAGATAGATACATAGATAATCAGATAGACAGATAGATACAAGATAGATAGGTAGACAGATACATAGATAATCAGATAGACAGATAGATAGACCTACTGACTAAGTGGGTGATCAATACAGATGAGAAATAGAAACAGAGGTAGGTATATGATGGTAGACTGAACCTCGGCCACCTAGCGTTGAACAATAAATTGACAGACAGACGGACAAACAGATAGATAGAGAGATAGAGAGATAGAGAGAAAGATATACAGAAAGACAGATAGATAGACAGGTATAAAGGTAGAGACAGATAAAGTGAAAAATTAAGATACGTAAAAAGTAGGCAAGTTTGGAAAGTAGCTTGAACCTCGGCCAGCCAATGTGGAGCTGGGAGTGGATCTATCTCGGTCTTCCTCGCTTCCTGCGTACCACTTTTCCATCCTGTCTCTTATTGTGCCTTCTCTTATCATCCTCTTTGTTTATTATAATTTCTCTCTTATACTTTCTTCATCATACTCTCTATTAATATTTTTTTATTGTCCTTTTCACTGTAATCTTTATAACAGTCTCCCTTTCCTATACCTTCCCCTATCATTGTTTATGGCATTTTTTCATATTTTTATCATACACTCTCCAACCTACAAATTTTTAGCCTACTCAGCGTGATACTTTCATCACGCTCACTCTTTCCATAATTCTCTCATCAGTCTGTATTATATTCTCTTTATTTCCCTTTCTTCACAGATCTAGTATTGTAATCCAGCTGTCGTCAAACGACTGTATTCAGTTCAGAGTAAGTCATGGCATCTTGAGAGTCAACGTAAATTTACCAATGTCAAGCAAGTACAGTGGCTGTTGGCTGGAGTGCATACTAATGACGATAAAATGAGTAAGACAGAAAGAAAGACCAAGGAAATGGAGAAAGATAGGAGAAAGAAAAGATAGAGGAAAGGATATAGGTAAAAAGAAAAGCGAGCGAAAAAAGAATAAGCCAGAAAGGATAAACAGTTGTGAAGAAGTATGGTGCAATACAGGGTGAAGGTGTTAATTAGGTACAGGTGTAGTAGAGTCCCAGGCCGCTACACCTTATTTCATCTCGACTCCTGACTCTATTGTAGCTTGATCTTGTGTAATATAGTTGTGACTGATCTAATGTACCTAACTGTGCTGAAGGTGATACTGATGATGATGATTATTAGATTATTGAATGTTAACAGTATCGATGATGATGATGTTGATGATGATGATGATGAAGGTCGTGGCGATTGCACTGGGAGTGATGATGATGATGGTTTCAGGTAGGTTAGTGTTGGTGATGATAACATTACTCCATCTCGCCTCCTATCGTTATTGTGGCTTGTAATGTTATATTATCAAGAAAAGGAGGAAGAAGCAAGAAAAATATAAGAACTAAAAGAATGAAGGAAATAATGGAAAGTGACAAAATGCTGTCGGGCCCTGCTGCAGATGTCACTGACTGCATTGCGCACTTGACCCTTGTGCGGTGTGGTGCGGTGAGGATCTGTCCGTTCTCCCCTTGGGGCTAAGATGCGAATGAATGTGTTTGAATGGATGAGTAAATGGGGAGTGTGTCGTCCTGTCTCGGCTACCTCCCTTTCCTTGGGGGAAGCAGCCTAGGTATATAGATAGATAGATAGACAAAATACAGTGGAAGAGTAAATTGAGTTTATAAGGAAAAGGGCAAGGAATGTGAGATGGAGAGGACAAAGTAAAAGAAAGAAGTGATAAAAGAAATGTAAAAAGGAACGAAAATTAGAAAACAAAAAAGAAGAAAGAAAACAGGAGAAATAATTCATGAAAGAGGCCATCAATATAAGGAGCATCAGCGAAAACGAAGAGGAAAGAAAACAGATATAAGAAGGCAACAGAGAGAAAAAAAGAGCCATTATGGGAGAAGGTTGGACCTGCGGACACTTATTAGAGTCTGAGGCGGCTGCACCTTACTTCACCGTGGCTCTCACTTGTGTTGTTGCTGTACCGTTGTGATATAGTGAAGAAAGAATGAGGAGAGAAAGAAATGGTTGGAAAAAGAACGAGAGAGGTGCATTACAGTAAAAAGAGAGAATATGAAAGAACCTGGAAAAATGGGAAAGGAAAAGGAAAGAAAAAAGTATAAGAGAAGAAAGAAAAAAACTGAGGGAAAAAAGGAAAGGAAGATAGGGGAATAGAAAGAAGGGAACTGAGAAGGAAGGAAGTTAAAAGAGAACAAGAATGAAGCAAAACATTAATTGAAGAAGGAATGAGAGATAAATCAAATAAATCATAAATGGTAATGATGTTAACTTGGTACACCTGTAGTTAAGTCCCAGGCTGCTACACGTAACTTCATCTAGTACCTTTCATCCCACCAGCCAATCATAGTGGACGGTAGGTGGAGCGATTTTGACGTCAAATCCCAGAGGTGGTGCAGTTACCTTCAAACCAACTTGGACAGAGTATACCTCTCTTGTCGCTTGTGATGAAATATAGTAGTGGCATTGGTCTATGTGGCCGATGGTGGTGATAATAATGTTGACGATGGTAATGATGATGGATATTATGATGGTCATGATGATGATGAATATAGATTTGATGATGATGATGATTGTGGATATGTTAATGGTGTGGGTGATATAAGTGACGAGCATAATATTAAATTGAAGAATAATGACGTGATGATGATCATGATATCGTTGATATTGGTAATGATAGTGAGGGTGGCAGTAGTGATGATGTTGATATGGAATAAGCATCTCAACATCATCACCACCTACCTTTTTGTGACTGGTGATGCTGTAATATAATGGAGAAAGAACGAGAAAGGAAGAAGGGGAGAAAACGAATATATATTGCGGAAGACATAGGTGAAAAAAATACCTATAGAGAGACGTTGATGAATAGGAGGGTTGATAAATAATCTATCAGCCAAAAGGAGATGTAACGGGGAAATAAAAAAAAAATGAAGGGAAGATAAAAAGAAAGATATAAAAAAATAAGAAGCAAATGAGAAGGAAAGAAGGTAAGAAACAGAGAAGGAAAGAAAGCAGAAAAAGAAGAAATGGGAGAATAAAGTGCAACGGACAGAGAAAGAAAAGAAAAGGATAAAAATGAGCAAAACGCGGCTGGGGAGCATGAGGGTGCAACTCGAGACACCTTTGTTAGGATCTCAGGCCGCTACACCTTACTTCACTTTGCCTGCTGATTCTCTTGTGATTTTATTGCTGTAATGTACTGAAGGAACGCATTAGAAGGGATTAATGAAACGGTAAGAATAAGAAAACAGAAGGGAAACAGATAAAGCATGATAAAGTGAGTGAAAAAGAAGAAAGAAAGAAGAAAGAAAAAGAAAAAAATGTAAAGAGAAACAAATAAGAATACTAAGAAGGGAGGAAGAGAGGACGACGAGAATGAAAAACTGAAATATTGGAGAAGGAAAGAAAGAAAATGGGAAAGAAATAAAGTGAGACATAAATAGTAATGGTGTTAACTGAGTACACCTGTTGTAGAGTCCCAGGCTGCTCCACCTTACTTCATCAGGCGTACTACTTCTTGTAGCTTGTGTTGCTGTAAAATAGAGGAGAAAAAGAGAGTGAAAAGCAAAGGCGATAGAAAAAGAAAAGAAAAGAAAAGTGTGAAATCGAATGGCGAAAGAAAGAAAAGGAGTAAGAAGGAAATAACTAAAGAAAGTACAGGTATGTAAGTAAAATTGTAAGAATAAGTAGAAATCAGAACAGCACTGAGAAACATAATAAAGAAAAAAGTAATGCGACAAAGAAAGAAAGAAGTTGAGGTAAAACAAAAAGAGAGAAAAAATAAAAATCGTCAGAGGAATTAGGTACAAATGATAGACAGGTATAATAGTGCCAGGCCGCTCTACCTTTCTCCATACCGCCTCCTACCTGTCTTATTGCTTATAATGCTTTAATACTCTGTCCACTTTAACTTGACCTAAAATTACCATTTTCCCATCTTGAATACTGAACTGTAACAAAAGGCTGTAGAATATGGTGCTGGTCACGAAGAAGTTTTATGGACAGGATGTAGAGTCGTTGTATTGCCTTGATCTACCTTTCAACCAGAGAAAATTTGCTGAGAAACGATAGAAATCTTTGCCAAGTTTAGATGAACAAACTATAGTGGGGACCTGGCTCTGATGTAGCTAATGGTGATGGTGGTGGTGGTGATGATGATGTAGGATAGTTTTGATGATAATATCAATAAGTGAATGGTTAATTATCTTGATTATAGTGATTATGTACATAGTGATGGTGATGGTTATAGTGATGTGATGATGATGGAGGTTAGTTTTGATGATAATGATAATAGTATGAATAATGATGATGATGACACAGTGATGAGGATGGTGGTGGTGGTAGTGATGCTGATGTAGGTTAATAATGATGAAAATATCCTTACTTGAACTCACCTACTTCTCGTGTACCTTGTGATGCAATATAATGGAGAAAGCAAGGGAAAGAAAGGGTCATAGAAATAATGGGGTTATGAAAGAAATATAAAGTGAAAGAAATAAAAGAGGGGAATTAAGAGAGATAATGAGATAGAATTCGTGAGAGAAATTAAAAAAGAAATAAAGGGGATAAAGAGAAGCCACAGAAGAAAACAATAAGGAAAAAAGAAATAAAGCAGTCCATCCATCCATCCATCATCCAATCCTACATTGCCCCATGAGGAGCGTAGGAGCCCGGGGCTAGGCAGTTGGTCTCGACTCGACATTCCAGAAAAAAAAACGAAACAAAAAGATGATAAACGGAAAGAAACAAAGAGAAAGAGAGAAAATGGAAGGAAACATCTGAAAAAGAGTAAAAAGATAAAAGAGAAGGAGGGGGATGATTAATGTATAGAGGGAAAAAAGAAGAAAGACAAAAAGGAAGCGAAACTGCTAGAAAAGTTGAACTCTGTACACCTGTTGCAGTGTCCCAGGCGGCTCCACCTTACTTCACCTTGCATCCTGCCTCTCTTGTAGCTGGTGATGCTGTAATATGGTGGCGAAAGAAGAAAAGGGAGAGAGAGAGAGAGAGAGAAACCAAAGGATACATTAAAAAACTGACGAGAGTAATCGCAGTGCAGAAAAAAAAAAAAAATAGTAGCAGAGGAGTAACAGGAATAATAAATAATATGTGGAGGAATGTTTGTGAGGCTCTAATATAGTGGTGGCTTTGAGTGGTATTTATAAAGGATCCTACCTCTTGTGATGCTGCAATATAGTAGTGGCTTTGGGTTGTATTTATAAAGGCTCCTACCCCTCTTGTGATGACGTAATATAGTGGTGGTTTTGGGTGGTATTTATAAAGGATCCTGCCTCTCTTGTGATGCTGTAATATAGTAGTGGCTTTGGGTGGTATTTATAAAGGATCCTAACCTAATAACGTAATAAATAAGTCTCCATAACAGTTAACTATTATCAGGTATGGTTTGTTTTTGCATTTTGTCACATTAATACTCACTCAGATTTGATTATAAAGTGTATGGTAGGTGTAGGAGTGAAGGCAAACGTATATACATGCAATCTTACAACACAACTTAACCTTTGCACAGTTTATAAATATCGCCTTGACATCTAATGCACCTTGACGTCTAATGCATCCCCCTGGTGTCGGTGATGATGATGATGATGATGATGATTGTGGTGGTCGTGGTGGTGGTAGTGGTGATAATGATTATGGTTGTGGTGGAGGTGTGGTGGTGATAGTAGGTGTGATTGTGATGACATTTTTGTGAGTATTTAGATATAATAATGATAATTTTTTGGACGCGAATGATGACGATAATGATAGATGACAGTGATGCTAATTATGATGGTGGTGGTGTTGATGATGATAATGTGAAGGACAGTATTAAATGACAGTAACCTTACTGCATCTCAAATGAATGAAATGACGAATCACAAACTAGTGCCAGGCAGCTCTACCATTTCCATACCCATTCGTACCCAGTCTGTCTTGGTATTTATACTGCTTGAAGACTCTGCCCACAATGATATGGCCTAAAATTACCATCTCTGCATCTAAAATTCTGACATGTAATAAAGAAATTAGCATTAAGATGAAGTGCTATACTCTGTCCACTTCAACTTGACTAAACATTGCTTTTTCTCCAGCTTGAATGCTGAGCTGGAACACTTACTTCTAGAATATGTTGCATGTCATGAAGAAGTGCCATGAAAAACACATAGAACCGTAACAGTCATAGTGTGCCATTCACCTCCACCCTTCACTACCGTGGCTCCTACTTCTCTTGTTGCTCTATTGCTCTAATAGAGTGAAGAAAGAAAGGGGAGAGAAAGAAAGGAAGAAAAATAAAAATGATAAATGAATTTGAGAGTAAACAAGAAAAAACAAAGAATAAAAATGAAAAAGGAAGGAGAAAAAGAAAGGACAAAAAATCTAGAAAGGAAGAGGAAGGAAGGGAAAGAAAGAGGGAAACTTGGAAAAAGGGCAGGAACGAAGAAAACGAAAATTTAAAAGACGAAAGAAAGAACGAGGGTAAAAAAAGAAAATGAGATTTAAATGACAAAGGTGTTAACTTGGTACACCTGGAGTAGAGTCCCAAGTCTCAGGCCACTTCACCTTGCTTCTTTTCGCTTCCTAACTCTTTCGTAGTTTATGATGCTCCAATACAGCGGGGATAGAAGTAGGAGGAATGAAAAAAGTAAAGGAAAAAGAACACAAAGTAAAGGAGATAAAAGAAAAGGGAAAAGATAGGACAAACAATAGAAAAAGTACAAAAGATTTACGATAGACATAAAGGGGAAAATAACAAGAAATGCGGAAAGGGGGGAAAGAAGGCTATGAAAACTAAAGAAGATTAATGATTTAAAAAGGAAGAAAAAAAAAAAAAAGGAACGGGACAGAGAGAGAGAGAGAGAGAGAGAGAGAGAGAGAGAGAGTTGATTTTCAGGTTGAAAGTTGGACACACATAGTAGTGCCAACCTCATAATTTATCGTCTCCTACCTGTCCTGGCGTTTATAAAACTTAAATGTTTTAATCCTTGGCTTAAAACGTACAAATCTTTAATTTGAATACAGCACAGTAACAAATGATTAACACCAGGATATGATGCTATACTCCGTCCACTTTTAGTGGGTCTAAAATTGACATCTGTTCATCTTGAAAGCTGAGCTAAAAGACTACAATTAGGTGCTCGTCATGATGAAGTGGTATGGAAAGGACAGGGAGCGGTAATTTATTTTGGTTTACCATTCAGCTAAGGAGTTTTGCTGAAAACTGACGAAAATCTTTTCCAAGTTAACGTGAAAGAATTATAGTTGTGGACTACATGTAATATAGCTAATGGTGATGTTGATGATGATGATGATGATGTTGGTTAGTGCTGATGATGTCCATTGTATGATCAAACGTATTGATGACGATGTTGATAATGATGATAAAATATCTGTTTAGTTAGATCCGCATATCCAATGATGGTGATGGTAGTGGTGATGCTGAATGGTGATGTGGGTTGGTGCTGATGATGACACTGATGGTGCAGACGACAGCAACGAAAAAGGACGCAAACTCATGAAAGAATCCAGCTCAGTACTGCGATAAGTTTGTTGTGTTTCGAAGACCGTATCACTGGGTTCCGAAAATCATCGCTCAGTGGTTAGTTATTTACCACCATCAAAGTGGATCATTATATCGGACCGCCGCACCACACACACAAAAGTTTAACAGATTCCTGATAAATGAGAGGTGGAAAAATAAAAAATCAAAGTTTCCTTCAAGTGTAGAGATGTCGAACATACGTGAGCTTGTGTGGGTGTCAGTGTTTTGTGAATAATGTCTATCAACGAACAGTATTTGTTTTATGTGTCTGACTCTAGGCATATAGTAGGTTTAACAACGCGTTCCCTGAGAGCCAGCACTCCTCCTACGAACCATACACCTCCGCATGTCACCACTTCGGCGCTATCACCCACCATCTATATAGAATACACACTAGGGCTGTCTCATACGGGATTGGTGCATTGTGAGGGTGTCAGCGTTTTGTGAATAATGTGAATCACTGAAGAGTAGTTGTGTGGGTGTTGGACTCTTGTGAATAAAATGAATCAGTAATTAATAACTGTGTTGGTGTTAAAAGTGCTAAGTGAATAAGTTACTGAATGACAGTTGTGTGCGTGTTAGTATGATTTGTGAATAGATGTTATTAAGTAACAGATATCAATGTGTGTGTGTGTGTGTGTGTGTGTGTGTGTGTGTGTGTGTGTGTGTGTGTGTGAAGGCTGTGCTGTACGGTAAATGTAGGGACCATATCACTAAGAGCTCTATGGATCGTTTCTCCTGATTTCTTGGTGTTTTTTGATGCTTCTGGATCTTCCCCAGCGCCCACCTTCCATATAGTGTTGAGGAATAAGATTATTATTATTATTATTATTATTATTATTATTACGCTGATGATGAGAAGGAGGACAACGACGATGACGATTGTAATGCTTATTTTAATATTGGTTAGGATGACGATGGCAGCGAAGATGACGATGAAGACGACAGCTTCGAAGATGACGATGACGAAGTGATGATGACGAAGTTTGTGATTGAACTAATGATGATGATGATGATGATAATGATGATGATGATGGTCATGATGATATGGATGGTGATGGGACTATGCACTCACCCTCGATGCCAGGGTTGCTGAGACCAAGGCCATGTGACTCTGGCCAGTCTCATGTCCTCCTTATTTATCATTTTATTTATCCTGTCTCCTGACGATGTTATGCAGCTTAGGGCAAACTTTTGGAACTGGAGGGGTTGGGTATCGTCTACATTAACCCCTGCTCTGCTAGGGGGCTCTTACCTGAATAAAATCTTCTTCCGGTACCAGAAGAAAAATATATAATACGTCACCGTTTTGAAGGGATTGATTTGTTTTGTATTTATTGTTGACTTGGCTTCGATCTGTTTATCCAGAGAGAGAGAGAGAGAGAAATGGGGGAGGAAGGTTCGATGTGTAAAGCGAAATAAGAAAACATTTTTAAAAGGTATTTTATCAGAGTCGTAAGTAACAATGGATCACACGTCATCATCACTGTCATCATCATCATCATCATCATCATCATCACTCTAAACTTCTTTCCTAATGAAATATTAGTATGAAGCTCCATGAACAAGAACAGGAGAGAGAGAGAGAGAGAGAGAGAGGGGGGGGCATCAAAAGTAAACTGACTATGATTGTTTCACCTGAACGTGGCCGAGATTTTAGCTATTATCGATGGCAAAATAAGACAATACTACGGCTGTACACCCTTGTTATAACACTTCTTCGTGACAAGCATCATATCTTAGTGTCAGTGTCAGGTCAGTGGCAGAATAAGACAATACTACTGCTCTACATCATTTCTACGGCACCTCTTCGTGACTAGCATCATATTCTATTGTTAATCTCGTTTTACAGTTCAGTGGCAGAATAACACAGTACTACTGCTCTACATCCTTTCCAGAGCACTTCTTCGTGACTAGCATCATATTCTATTGTTAATCTTGTTTTACAGTACAGTGGCAGAATAACACAATACTACTGCTCTACATCCTTTCCCCAGCACTTCTTCGTGACTACCGCGGTGTTGCTGTGTTAATGTCTTGATACAGGTCAGGGTTCAAGACGGAGAGATGCCAGTTTGAGGTGCAATTAACCCCTTCACTCCGATGACGTATTTTTTATTTTATTCTTGTCACCTTCGGACGATTTTCCTCAGTTTAGGAGCAACTTTTGGAAGCAGAGGGTTAGATAAAGCCTTCATTAAACCCTTCACTACAAGAGTCTGCCACAAGTTTAATGAAATCGTCTGGAGGCAGGAAGAATGACACCGAAAAATACAGCAGCCCATACAAGGCAGGACTGTGAGCACCTTAGAACTGGAAGGTGGATGACATACATACATACATACATACATACATACATACAGCAGCCCATGCAAGGCCTGACAGTGAACACCATAGAACTGGAAGGTGGATGACATACATACATACATACATACAGACAGACAGACAGACAGACATACAGACAGCAGCCCATGCAAGGCCTGACAGTGTACAGCAGAGAACTGGAAGGTGGAATACATACATACATACATACATACAGCAGCCCATGCAAGGCCTGACAGTGTACACCATAGAACTGGAAGGTGGAATACATACATACATACATACATACATACAGCAGCCCATGCAAGGCCTGACAGTGTACACCAGAGAACTGAAAGGTGGAATACATACATACATACACACATACATACATACAGCAGCCCATACAAGGCCTGGCAGTGAATTGGAAGGTGGAAGAGAGAGAGAGAGAATGTAGGTTGAGAATATACATATATTGATAGACTGATAGGTCGAGGTATAGATAGATAGAGACGGATGCATATGGATAAATATAAAGATAGATAGACAGGTAGGTAAATATAGACAGGTAGATAAATATAAATACATAGAAAGGTAAATAGGTAGGTAGGCAGATAGACGAAGAGATGGTTACAGATAGACAGAGGAACGAACGGTTAGATAGACTTACAGATAGGTGGACGAATTAATGGACAAATACAGATGGACAGATAGATACAAGATAGATAGGTAGATAGATACATAGATAATCAGATAGACAGATAGATACAAGATAGATAGGTAGACAGATACATAGATAATCAGATAGACAGATAGATACAAGATAGATAGGTAGATAGATACATAGATAATCAGATAGACAGATAGATACAAGATAGATAGGTAGACAGATATATAGATAATCAGATAGACAGATAGATAGACTAACTGACTGAGTGGCTGATCAATACAGATGAGAAATAGAAACAGGGGTAGGTATATGATGGTAGACTGAACCTCGGCCACCTAGCGTTGAGCAATAGATTGACAAATACATGCATATGAACAGGTAGACTGATCAGATAGACAGACAGACAGACAAACAGATAGATAGAGAGATAGAGAGGAAGATAGATAGAGAGACATAGATAGACATTTATACAGATAGAGTGAGACAGATAAAGTGAAAAATTAAGATATGTAAAAAGTAGGCAGGTTTGGAAAGTAGCTTGAACCTCGGCCAGCCAATGTGGAGCTGGGAGTGGCTCTATTTCGGTCTTCCTCGCTTCCTGCTTACCACTCTTCCATCCTGTCTCTTATTGTGCCTTCTCTTATCATCCTCTTTGTTTATTATAATTTCTCTCTTATACTTTCTTCACGATACTCTCGATTCATAATTCTTTTATTGTACTTTACATTGTAATCTTTATCACTGTCCCTCTTTCCGATACCTTCCCTTATCATTGTTTATCACATATTTCATATTTTTATCATATCCTTTCAAACCTAGCAATTTTTAGCACACTCTTTTTAATTGCACTGGGAATGAAGATGATGGTGGTGTCAGGTAGGTTAGTTCTGGTGATGATAACCTTACTCCATCTCGCCTCCTACCACTGTTGTACCTTGTGATGTGGTAATATCATCAAGAAGGAAAGGAGGCAGGAAGAAAGAAACGTATAAGAACTAGACAAAATGAAAGAAATAATGGGAAATGACAGAATACGGTGGAGGAGTAAAGTGAGTTTGTACGGAAAAGAGCAAGGAATAGGAGAAAGAAAGGACAAAGTAAAAAAAAATAATAATGTGATAAAAAAGAAATATAAAAAGTAACGAAAATTGAAAAAAGAAATAGAAATAAATATTGAATGTGACCGCCAATATAAAGAGCATTAGTGAAAATGAGAAAAAAAAAAAGAGAGAAAGAATAAATTTACAAGAATGCAAGAGAGAAAAAAAGAGCCATTATGGGAGAAGGTTGAAACTGCAGACACTTATTAGAGTCTCAGGCTTCTGCGCCTTACTTCACTGCGGCTCTTACTTGTGTTGTTGCTGTACCGTTGTGATATAGTGAAGAAAGAATGAGATGAGAAAGAAATGGTTGGAGAAAGAAAGAGAGAGATGCATTATAGTAAAAAGAGGGAAAATGAAGGAAGCAGGAGAAATGGGAAAGGAAAAATAATAAAGATATGAAAAGGAGAAAGAAAAAAAATTGATTGAAAAAAGGATAGAAAGGAAGAGGGAGAGAAAAGAGGGAACTGAGAAAGAAAGAAGTAAAAGGATAAAAAGAATGAAGCAATGCATTAAATGGAGAAGGAAAGAAACAGAAATAAAGCAAGTAAATCATAAATGGTAATGGTGTTAACTTGGTACACCTGTAGTTGAGTCCCAGGCTGCTACACCTTACTTCATCTCGCCTCCTACCTCTCTTGTCGCTTGTGACGATGAAATATAGTAGTGGCATTGATCTATGTGGCTGATGGTGGTGATAGTGATGTTGACGATGGTGATGATGATGGATAATATGATGGTGATGACGGTGATTATCGACATGATGATGATGATGGTTATATAAGTGACGAACGCTGGGATACTTCTGTGGATAATGACGATGATCATGAGTATGACGATGATGATGATTTTGATGATGATGGTGGCAGTAGTGAAGATGGTAATATACAATAGGCTACTGTTGAAGATGATAACCTTCCTTCATCTCGCCAACTACCTTTTTGTAGCTTGTGATGCTGTAGTATAATGGAGAAAGAGAAGGTGAAGAAAGAGAAAGAAGGGGTGAAAAAGAACAATTTTGCCAAAGATTGATGTAGCAGGAAAAAAATAACTACTTAGAAAAGGTAATTAACCCCTTAACCGCGGGGCGTCACTTTCGTGACGCTCGGCTACAATGGATCATACCGCGGGGCGTCACTTTTGTGATTCTGTGTTATTTTGAATTATCCCGGGCTCTCAAGTGGTGGCTTGTATCATATATCAGTACTGCCAATGTTCAACACTAGTCAGCACTCCAAATCTCATCTGTACTCCCATCCATTGTTGACATTTTAGCTATTTTAACCCCTTCCTGACTCCCCTCCCTACCTGCCCTCCATTACCCTCTCCTCTCACCTCCCACGCCGCGCTGCGCTACGGAAATTTCCCCCTTCTCTTTCCACAGATTTCATCCATTGAAACAAGGCCTATGCCCTATATTTTTACCCAATAATATATACCAAAAAAAACAGGTAAGTGATAGTGTTATACTCCAGAAATTGCCTAATTATCACCTGACAACACCTCACGTGCATTCATTCGCTACATTACCACGGTAATTTCCCTTTGATTTATGCCTTGTAATCGATGTCTGTAATAAAAATATATATCAGAAAGGAAGGGAGAATCCTAATTGACATTTACAGTCACCTGGAACTACCTATTTCTATATTTATTGCCGAGATTTTCTACCTATAAAAAATTAGCATGTAAGTTAGCAGCAGTAAGCCTAAAGTGTCATTGTCAACCCTTCCCTTCTCAGATAATTTACCCCCTTCTTGACTCCCCTCCCTACTTGCCCTCCATTACCCTCTCCTCTCACCTCCCACGCCGCGCTGCGCAACGGAAATTTCCCTCAACTTTTTCCACAGATTTCATCCATTGAAATAAGCCCTATGCCCAATATTTTTACCCAATAATATATACCAAAAAAAAACAGGTAAGTGATAGTGTTATACTCCTGAAATTGCCCAATTATCACCTGACAAAACCTCACGTGCATTCATTCGCTACATTACCACGGTAATTTCCCCTTTGATTTATGCCTTGTAATCGATGTCTGTAATAAAAATATATATCAGAAAGGAAGGGAGAATCCTAATTGACATTTACATTCACCTGGAAGTACCTATTTCTTTATTTATTGCCGAGATTTTCTACCTATAAAAAATTAGCCTGTAAGTTAGCAGCAGTCAGCCTAAAGTGTCATTGTCAACCCTTCCCTTCTCAGATAAGCCGCGGCATTTAGTTCCTTGTCCTCCACTGCAGAGACAACATGTCGCACTCGCGCCCGCCATTCCTGCCGCTTCTGCGCCCATTGCAAAGGGCCCCGTGACCTCTACCCCCAAGAAAAGTGTTGAGGCAAGCAGGAAAGGCCTCAGTGACTCTGCAGTGGCACGAGAACTTGCTGAATTGTCGATGATAATAATGGACAGCGATTTTGACGATTCCGGTGAATCGTGTGATGAGCCGGGTGAACTTATCGCGCCAGAAACAGCGACAACAAGTGCTCCTACCAGTGAATCTGTGTGTAGCTCCAAGGGAAAGGAGCCTTTAGTGCAGGAAGGAAAAGAATTTGGGAAGGGAGTGAAAAGGCGGCGTGTTAGCCCCAGAACAATGCCCCCACGTGACCCAGCCCGCCATGAGTCACGAGATCATTCACCTCCCCGTTCCCCAAGCCCCGCTTTACTCATCTCGTCATCATCGTCGGCTGAGTTATCTCCGGAGTCTTCGTCGTCGGAGTCACCACCAGCATCAACAGTGAAGGCCGGCCGTAGAGGTAGAGGTAGATCTAAGAGAGTGAGAAGTAGTGTAGCTAGTAGGGTAAGGGCTGCTAGTGCTGTACGGCAACCTAGGGTCAGTGCGAGTGACCTTGACCGTGATAAGCCTCCCTCTCAGCCAACCTCCACCACCACCACCACCACCATCCCTCCACCGCCACGCCAGGGAATCCTGGACGCCTTCGCGTGGACGGAAGGGTCAGATTTTGTCCCCGAAAACCTGGTTTTCGATGAGAGCTCGTCAGGAGTTCAGCCTGCCTTCACTATGGACGAAAATGCTGAGTGTGTCGACTACCTTTTGGCCTTCCTAGATGACGAAGTCATGCAGCACATATGTGATGAGACTAACAGGTTCGAATCACAACGTGCTGCTAGTGGTACAGGTGCAGCCAAGATGCAACAGTGGACCATGCTGGGAGTGCAGGAGCTGTATGTGTTCTTTGCCCTCATGCTTCTTATGCCACACTCCAAGAAGCATGAGTTGGAAGAATACTGGTCCATGGACCCCTTACTACCCTCACCGACCTTCAACAAGTACATGGCCAGAGATCGCTTCCGGAACATCATGGGAAACCTGCACTTTGCCGACAACGATGTACCTTCCCAAACCGACCCACTCTGGAAGATCCGGGAGATTCTGAACAGAATGAAGGATAAGTTCATGTCATTCTTCCACCCATTTCAGAAGGTTGTCATTGATGAGTCCTTGGTTCTGTTCAGAGGACGTCTTCGGTTTGTTCAGTACATTCCAAGCAAACGCCATCGCTTTGGAATTAAGTTCTTTGTACTGTGCGACTGTAAGACGGGGTACATCCTTGACTTCGTCATATATTCAGCCAGCACTGTCGATCTCGATAAAACACACCCCTTGGCTTCTCAGGCTGTGTAGTGAAAGTGCTCCTAGAAAAGTATTTTGGTGGGAATCATGTGCTGTATACAGACAACTACTATACAGCACCGAAACTTGCCAAATACCTTTCTGAGCACGGCATTGGCTCCTGCGGCACTGTCAAAAGTAATCGTGCCAACTTCCCCAAATTCCCAGAGGCAGGAAACTCGCAGCGAGGAGACGTGCACCTACGCAAGTCTGAGAAGATGCTGGCAATACGGTGGCATGACAAGAGAGTCGTGCACATGCTCACCACCGTACATAAGGGGGAGATGAGAGACAGTGGGAAGGTCGACCGTAGGACAGGCGAACCTGTGATGAAACCTGATGCTGTGTTGGACTATAATATAAACATGCGGCTGGTGGACAAGTCCGACATGATGATTGGTGAGATCGACTGCCTCAGGAAGAATACTAGGTGGTACAGGAAAGTTTTTCTGCATCTCATAGATATGACGATGCTGAACGCCTTCATCCTGTACAAGATGAAGGTAAAGCCACCCAAGTCCTTCTCCCTGAGGTTGTTCGCCAGGACTTGTGTCCAGCAGCTGCTGGAAAAATATGGTAAGGTGCAAGCAGCAACTCCAAGGCGCCATCCAGTTACACTTCCCGACCGACTTGAGCAGAGGGCGTATATGGAGCGGCACAGACTTGAGCTAATGCCTGCCACAGGGAAAAGGAAGGCTGCGATTCGCAGGTGTCAGGTATGTGCGCATACCACACGCCGCACACCTGAGCATAAACGCACCTCTTGGCAGTGCGCTGAATGCCAGGTTCCCTCTGTGTAACCTGCTTCTTCGATTATCACAGCCAGAAGCAGTTCTAACAGTGCAAGTGTGGAAGCAGAATTATTTGGAAATAATGTGTAAATAATGTGTAAATAATGTGTAAATAGCAGGTGAAAGCAATGGATGTTCAGTTCATATGATTGAACAGTGTACTATAGTTTCATCTTACTGAAAGTGACAGTGAATAACATATTGTAAGTAAAATAGAAGGGTAAATATTGAAAATAGAATAGAAAATGTAAATAGTAATGTAAGTAATTAGTAATATAAGAATATGAGTACAAATAATTTATGTTATAACAGTGAGAGTGAATCCGTGGCTCTCTACGTATTTTACTGACTGAAAAATAGAATGACTTCAGTGACAATAAAATAATACGACTGAATGAAACTTATGGAGAAAGACTCCAGATATATATGTGTGATATAGTAATAGAAATATAAAGTGTGAGGGGTTTTATGAATAATAAATGACAGAGTGCCTAGAGCGAACTAGCGCAAGTGCGGCGATCAGACGCGCTCGTAATTTCCATTGCTTTCACACTGTTTTTTTTTTAGTATGGATCCCAAACTACTTGAAAATGGTAGAATAGTGTTTATAGTGTTTGTATCTGGCTGTGGTAATCATATAACGGGTTGTCGGGAAGTGTAAAGTGGAGACTTAGTTACCCTACTTCAGAGGTCTCCACAAGTCCTACGGAAACTGACGAAGGCTCAACAATCATTCCAGGAGAAAGCTGAAGGTATGTGCTATAAGCATATATAATTTTATTATTCTAGGACTAATAACTGATTTTTAGCAAATATTTTTTGAGAGTCTCTCGGAGCCCAAATAACCCCGCGGGACACGCAAGTAATTGGTAAACAAGCCCGCGGTGTAGGGGTTAATGAGAGTAATAATAAAGAATCTTTCAGTTAATGAGATATGTAAGGGGGAAATTAAAAGGAAAAGGTTAAAAAGAAGGTGTGCAGTAGAAAGGAATAAAAAAATAACAAGCAACTTAGGAAGATGGTAAGAAACAGAGAAAGAACGAAAGCAGAACAAGAAAGAAAATGAGAATAACGTGGAACGGAGAGAAAGAAGAAACGTAAAGGAACTAAACGTAAAAGGCGACTAGGGAACAAGAGGGTGCAACTCGAGACACCTTTGTTAGAATCTAAGGCCTCTATACCTTACTTCACTTTGCCTACTGATTGTCTGGTGATTGTATTGCTGTAATGTAGTGAAGGAAGGCACTGGAATGGAATAATGAAACAGTAAGAAGAAGAAAAAGGAAAAAAAGATGGAAAATAGATATATAAAGCATGAAAAGGTAAGTGAAAAAGACCAAAGAAAGAAGAAAAAGAAAAAAATGAAGCGAGAAACAAATTAGAATATTAAGAAGACAAGAAGAGACGACGACGAGAATGAAAAATTGAAATATAGAAGAAGGAAAGGAAGAAAGGGGGAAAGAAAAAAGTGAGGTATAAATAGAAAGCGTGTTAAGTGGGTCCACCTGTTGTAGAGACATAGGCCGCTCCACCTTACGTCATCTGGCCTACTACCTTTTGTACCTTGAGATGCTGTGCTATAGAAGAGAAAAAGAGAGTGAAAAGCAAACGAGATAGAAAAAGAAAAAATGTGTGAAATCGAATGGCGAAAGAAAGAAAAGGAGTAAGAAGGAAATAACTAAAGAAAGTAAAAGTAAATAAGTAAAGTTGTAAGAATAAGAAGAAATCAGAACAGAAATGAGAAAATAAAGAAAAAAGAGAGACACAAAGAAAGAAAGAAGTGAGGGAAAAACAAAAAGAGAGAGAGAGAAAAAAAAAAACAAATCGGCAGAGGAGTTAGGGACAAATGACAGACAGGTATAAGTGCCAGGCCGCTCTACTGTACCTTTCTCCATATCGCCTCCTATCTGTCTTATTGTTTATAATGCTTTAATACTCTGTCTGCTTTAACTTGACCTAAAATTGCCATCTTCCCATCTTGAACACCGAACTGTAACAAAAGACTGTAGAATATGGTGCTGGTCACGAAGAAGTTTTATGGACAGGATGTAGAGTCGTTGTATTGCCTTGATCTACCATTCGACTAGGGAAAATTTGCTGAGAAACGACGGAAATCTTTGCCAAGTTTAGATGAACAAACTGTGGTGGAGACCTGGCTCTGATGTAGCTAATGGTGATGGTGGTGGTGGTGGTGATGATGTAGGATAGTTTTGATGATAATATCCATAAGTGAATCGTTATATATCTTGATTACACTGATTATGTACAAAATGATGGTGATGGTTATAGTGAAGTGATGATGATGGAGGTTAGTTTTGATAATAATGATAATAGGATGAATAATGATGATGATGATGATGACTAACAGTGATGAGGATGGTGGTGGTGGTAGTGATGTTGATGTAGGTTTATAATAATGAAAATATCCTTACTTGATCTCACCTACTTCTCATGTACCTTGTGATGGAAAAAAATGGAGAAAGCAAAGGGAAAGAAAGGGTCATAGAAAGAATTGGAAAAAGAAAAAATGAAAAAAATTGAGAAATAAAAGAGGAGAATTACGAGATAATGAGACAGAATTGGTGTGACAATGGAAAAAGAAAAAAAGGAGATAAAAAGATGACACAGGAGAAAACAGAAAGGAAAAAAGAAAGAACTCAATCAAAAACGAAACAGAAATAAGATAAACGTAAAGAAACAAAGAGAGAGAAGAAATAGAAGCAAAACATCTGAAAAAAGATAAAAAGGACTAAAGAGAGGGAGAGGGATTATTAATGTATAGACGGAAAAAAGACGAAGAAAGAAAAAAAAAAAAAAGAAGACAGTTCCCGAGGTTGAGCTGGGCACACCTGTAGCAGTGTCCCAGACTGCTCCACCTTGCTTCCTCTCGCCTCCTACCTATCTTGTAGCCGGTGATGCTGAAATATGGTGGCGACAGAAGAAAGGGGGAAAGAGAGAAACTAAAGGATACATTAAAAAACTGACGAGTGGAATCGCAGTGCAGAAATATATATATATATATATATATATATATATATATATATATATATACATATATATATAGATATATTGTTACGGAACAGAGAAAGATAATGTACACTTTAAGTGAGAATACTAAAAATCACTACTATCCCGTAAAGTTCCAGGTTCAAAACAAAAGAGTTAGGTAAAATTACAAGTTAAAGTTTAATGCTCAAACTAACAACAAAACATTCAGGACTCATAAGGATAATGTAATGGCAAAAAACAGGTTAAATATATGGTTAACTGCAATAGCCTCTATTAACACGAAATTAGCAAGAGTAAATTTATCTAAGTCAGCCCTGATAAAATGAGAAAGCAGGATAATACTCAGTGAATGCAAGATATATTATTACAGATACAAAGTATTATCCAAAATGACTGACATAAAAACACATTAATCACGAAAACCTTACTAGGCCTAAGAATTAACACCTTATGCTACACAGTACAAGAAAAAATGCAATAACAGTTATACTCAAATTACACAGCTGCTAGATGGTTGGAGACTTCCTGAGCACTCACAATAATAACAACTGTACAGGGGAGGACAGAGATGTGAGCAAAATGAGGAGTAGATCTAAGTGGCAATTAATGCGGAGACTGAGCTCATTATATAGGGGCCGGCAGAGCTTGATACAACTTGTAAGAAGGATGCGCAAATGAAGCCAGGGAACAAAGAGTTGACAATCCTGCTCTGAACAACAGAAAGAATGACTTACTTTACTATAAGGGTAGAAGGGGAGAGTGAGGTAGAACACGCTCGTGATCAAACATGCAGCATACTGTACGTTAGAATTACACAAAGGATGATGAAATCATAGGCTTTGTAACACCTCCCCACAAAGAAAAAAGAAATTTACAAAGGAAATTTCTTATTACTCTAAAACAATCTGTCTAAAGTCTAGATAAGCAATCTGCAATAACATTTTCTTTCCCCTTGACATGTTGTATGTCTAATGAATACTCCTGAAGAAGTAGACTCCATCTTGTCAATCTCTGATTTTTATCTTTAAACTTACTAAGGAATTTCAGTGGGTTATGATCGGTATAAATGACTATGGGGTCAAAACCAGAACATAAATAAAATGAAAAATGCTGTAAACCCAAAATCAAGGCCAAAAGCTCTTTCTTAATAGTTGAGTAGTTCTTTTGAGGTGGAGTGAACTTACTGTAATAAGATACAGGGTGTTCAATACCCTGATCATCCTCTTGCAGCAAAACAGCCCCAGCTCCTGTATCACTTGCATCAACAGTCATCTTAAAAGGCTTAGCAAAATTTGGAATAGCAAGCACTGGCTGACTTAATAGGATAGCTTTAACCCGCGCCGTCCCGAGGACGTACTTCCACGTCCTCACGTTTTGTCACAGCTAATCCCGAGGACGTACTTCAACGTCCTGCAATTGCAAGGTTCATAATTTCCACAATTTTCAATTTTCGCGAGTCATTTTTGGTACGTATACACGGGACACCTTCCTCAACAAGATGCCAGGCAGAGACAATGCCTTACCCAGCATGACCTCCTCCCCCCCCCTGCATGCCCTTTTCTCAGCAATTCACCTGTTATCAGTGACCTGGCCAGTACAGCCATGTCATGCCACGGTACGAAATTCAGGGCCAGAGTGATTCCCCAATCAATGACAATGTGGAGGACAAACTTTACATAGCATTAGAGGAAGAAACAGTTAGATATGATGATCAGGTAATGTGGCAAAAAAGGTCAGGTATTAGTGAGTGAAACAATGCTTATAATGCCTATATTACTGCTTGAAAACCAATATACTCTTGTACTACATATAAATTCGTAACAGTAAATAAATAAATACCGTTTATGAGTGGTGTGAAATAGTTATCCTCCAATAGAACTCGTTTTCTTTGGTGCCAGACTGATAGAAAACCCAGTAAGGTAAGGAGGCTCTCCTACCTGTAATGAGTATTTTAAACCTCAGGTGAGCGATTTCTCTATGAATTTTCGATGTTTCTCACCAAAAGCGAAAGTTTTAGCAAAAAAAAAAAGGGTCGAAAAATGGTCGAGATTGGGGGGTACCAGTGGTCAAAAAGTGCTCGGGACGGGGCGGGTTAAGTTTGCAGAAAGAGGATTCACAGTTATCGGTCCAGACAAATTTAACTCCCTTTTTCAGTAGGTCTGTAAGTGGTGATACAAGAATTGAAAAGTTAAGAACAAATCTCCTGTAATAACCTACCATTCCCAAAAATCTTTGTAGCTCTTTCCTACTTTTAGGTCTGGGAAGATCACTTATAACCTGAACCTTAGCTCCTGGTGGTGCAACATGTCCATCACCAATTACATACCCAAGGTACTGAACTTTAGCTTGACCAAACTCACACTTTGATAAATTAGCTACAAGATTAGCCTGTACCAAACGCTCAAGAAATTTACTGACATGGCATAGGTGATCTTTGCAGTTGTCACTGAAGATTAATACATCATCAATATAAACAACACACCCTGCCAAACCCTCTGTTACAACATTCATGAGCTTCTGAAATGTGGCTGGTGCATTCTTCATACCATATGGCATTACAGAACATGCAAAAGTCTTTCCTAGTGTTACAAAACATGAGATCTCCCTAGCACGTTCAGTCATAGGTACTTGCCAGTATCCCTTTAACAAATCAAACTTACTTATGTACCTAGCCTTTCCGATCTTGTCTATGCAATATTCCATGGGAGGGAGAGGGTAAGTGTCTGTTTTGGTTATCTGATTAACACGTCTGTAGTCAATGCAAAGCCGCTGCAACCCACCTGGCTTAGGGACTAGAGTGACAGGAGCACTCCACTCGCTCTGACAGGGCTCAATCATCTTGTGGTCCAACAGGTAGCCAAGCTCCTTCTGGATGAGAGGAACTTTCACTGGGTTCACACGGTAAGGAGGCAATTTAATTGGCTTTGCGTCTCCAACATCGACATCATGCATCAACACAGTGGTTCTTCCTGGAGTGGCACGGAACACTTGCGGGTACTCCTGCAGTAATGCCGGAAACTCCTGCCTTTCCTCGGGAGGTAGATGAGAAAGCTTAGTCTGGAGATCATTCATGATATCAGGATTCTTCCCCAAACTATCACTCAGGCTCAAGCTGCATGGGAGAACTTCACTTGCAGACTCGGGTGGAACAGCTACAGTGCAGACTGGGTTATTTTCGTCCCGCCTGTGATATAACTTTAGCATGTTGATGTGACAAAGTTGCTTGTTCTTTCTACGATCTGGTGTGGCGATGACATAGTTGACATCACTGAGTTTCTTCTCCACGAAATAAGGACCACTAAACTTCGCTTGAAGAGGTTACCCATAAACCGGTAGCAGAATCAAAACCTGATCTCCTGGCTGAAAGTGGCGTAACCTGGACTTCTTATCATACCAAGTTTTCATTTTCTCCTGAGCAGCTCCTAAATTCTCTCTCGCCAGCTGTAAAGCAGTGGACAGCCGTTCTTTGAACTTCATCACATACTCCAGCAGGTTGACGTCATCTTCCTCCGACAGCCAGCATTCCTTGAGTAGCTTAAGGGGTCCTCTTACTTCATAGCCAAACAGTAGTTCAAAAGGTGAGAAGCCCAGTGATTCATTTGGAGATTCTCTTGCGGCAAATACAACGAATGGAAGACCTTTATCCCAGTCTTTCTGATGTTCCAAACAGTATTTCTTGAGCATCGATTTGAGTGTTTGATGATATCTCTCCAATGCTCCTTGGGTCTGGGGATGGTAAGCTGAAGACGTGATCTGGGTGATGCCCAACTCTTTCAGAGACTGCTTGAAAACATTTGACATGAAATTACTTCCCCGATCTGACTGTACCTCCTTGGGCAGACCAAACTTTGTGAAGAACCCTAGCATTTCCTTAACCACGTTCTTTGCTGAGATATTTCTAAGTGGAATGGCTTCAGGATAACGAGTAGCCATATCAATCAGGGTCAACACACAAGAAAATCCTGAAGAAGTCTCAGGAAGAGGGCCCACAATATCCACCAACACACGGGTGAATGGCGCCTCAAAAGGAGGAATGGGAACTAGAGGTGCAACCTTTTCGGTCTGATTACACTTCCCCACAACTTGACAGGTGTGACAAGACTTACAATACCAGGAAACATCCCTGAAGATACCTGGCCAGTAGAAGTGTTTCAAAATGCGTGCCACAGTCTTCCTCACTCCAAGGTGTCCGGCCAAACTGGAATCATGAGCCACTCTAATGATATCCTGCCTACAAACACAAGGGATGACAACTTGATGGACAACCTGCCATTCACAGTCAGCTGATGCTGTTGGGGGTCTCCACTTCCTCATAAGTACTCCTGACTTTATATAATAACAAGTAGAAGCACCGGCTGACTCTTCCTCACTGGAAGCAGAGTTAGCTAGACCTTTCAACTCAGGGTCAGCAACCTGCAACTCAACCGACTCTTGACGAGACAAATTATCAACACTACGGAGTACTGCCTCATCTGGTGAGTGGTCCAAATTAGCAAGAAAAGTGTCAGCTAGGATAACATCATCATCATCATTATCCTCTAAGCCACCAGTAACTTTAGACTTAGCCCTAGTGACAGCACATGCAGGGAACACATCAGGGACATCACAATCCTGGGTCGCAGCCACTGGCTCACTAGACAACTGAGGAGCTGGACACACTTGACTTCCACCAATATCATTTCCAAGTAAGAAAGTTACATCTGACATTGAGAGTGTCTCAACCAACCCAACCATAACGGAACCATTAACAAAACCAGACTCTAAATTCACTCTGCACAGTGGGACAGAGAAGTAATTATTCCCTACACCTTGTAACATTACAGTTTCATCAGAGGAATTAACATTAGAGCCTAGAACACTGGTCAGCATAAGGGATTGGCAAGCACCTGTATCACGAAATATTTTAACTGATTTCCTCTCATTACTGTCCAGAGGACTGACAAAACCATCAGACAGGAAATTAGCACATGAACTCTTGAGAGTGTCACCCACGTTACTGCTCAAAAGAGGAGCTTCATCATGAGGATTTAATTTACCCCTCAGAGCTGGTTCAGTAACTCAGTTTAAGAATTCTGGGAACTCTCAAGGGTGGACACTAGACCAATTGACTGAATATTTAAAGACTCCTTTTTGTTCACATCACGCTGTCTCCTGAAACATTTCTCCATAATATGACCAAGCTTACTACAATAAGCACATTTACTTTTCTGAAATCTAGAGTTGAAGCTGCTATTTACTTCCTGAGAAACATCATCTTTATTCTCTTTCCTATTACCTGTACTCTGAGTAGAGGCAACGTACTTACTCTCAGCTTTCCTTTTTTCTCTAGAATATCTCTTGTGAGTGAGAACATATTCATCAGCTAAAACTGCAGCATCAGACAAATTATCTATTCTTTTCTCATCAAGATATAGGCTTACATATTTACTAATACACCTCTTGAAGTCCTCCAGCAAAATCATCTGCTTAAATTTATCAAAATCAGAATCCACATTCTTAGAATTTAACCACTGCTCTAACAGATCTTTGATTTTTGCATACTCAACATGGGATTGCTTATCTTGCTTATAAGTTGTCCTAAATTTTACTCTATAGGCTTCAGGAACAAGCTCATAGGCCTTAAGAATCAAGCTCTTAACTACATCATAATTATCAGATTGATCCTGAGGCAAAGATACATAAGTTACTTGAGCTTTACCGGTGAGAACAGTTTGAAGGAGTACTGGCCAATACTTTTTAGGCCAATTAAAACCTGTAGCTACCCTCTCAAACAACTGAAAATACTTTGTTAAATCAGATTCATTGAAAGGAGGGACAAGTTTAACATTTTTAGCCACATCAAAATCATCAGAGCAAGATGATCCAGTTCCACCTTGTTTCATGCGATACTCATGGTCTGCCTGAATCCTAGCAAGTTTAATTTGTGCCTGAGCCTGTATCTGTGCCTCCTGAATACGAGCCTGACACTCCGCCTCCTTAGCCTGAGACTCAGCCTCCTTAGCCTGAGACTCAGCCTCCTTAGCATGTGCCTGAAACTCAGCCTCCTGAATACGAGCCTGAGACTCCGCCTCCTTAGCCTGAGACTCAGCTTCCTTAGCACGTGCCTGAAATTCAGCCTCCTTAACACGAGCCTCCTGCAGGGCTAGCTGTAACTTATCTATTTCAATCTGCGTTTGCTCATTTGGTGGAGTTACATTAAACAAGCTTTTATTAATCATGTCAACAATTTGATCTTTAGAATGATGAGAGAGAACAGCAATTCCCAATTGTTGAGCAAGAAGCTTAAGTTCATTCTTTGTTCTGTTTTCTACATCCAACACTGTTTGCACATTTGACAAAAAATCTTTGGCTTCATCAAGCGTAGTAATAGTAGACATCATGAATAAATCACAGTCACAAAATATCAAGCAATATCCTTATGATAATATCCTGAATATCCTGATAAGAGGTCGCCAAATTTATGTTACGGAACAGAGAAAGATAATGTAAACTTTAAGTGAGAATACTAAAAATCACTACTGTCCCATAAAGTTCCAGGTTCAAAACAAAAGAGTTAGGTAAAATTACAAGTTAAAGTTTAATGCTCAAACTAACAACAAAACATTCAGGACTCATAAGGATAATGTAATGGCAAAAAACAGGTTAAATATATGGTTAACTGCAATAGCCTCTATTAACACGAAATTAGCAAGAGTAAATTTATCTAAGTCAGCCCTGATAAAATGAGAAAGCAGGATAATACTCAGTGAATGCAAGATATATTATTATAGATACAAAATATTATCCAAAATGACTGACATAAAAAGACATTAACCCGCGGCGTCCCGTCGACGTTCTTTTACGGCCACACGTTTTGTCACTGCCAATCCCATCGACGTACATAAACGCGGAAAAATTGCAAGGTCCCTAATTTGCACAATTTTCAATTTTCGCGAGTCATTTTTGGTACGTATACACGTGACACCTTCCTCAACAAGATGCCAGGCAGGGACAATGCCTTACCCAGCATGACCTCCTCCCCCCCCTGCATGCCATTGTCTCAGCAATTCACCTGTTATCAGTGACCTGGCCAGTATAGCCATGTCATGCCACGGTACAAAATTCAGGGCCAGAGTGATTCCCTAATCAATGACAATGTGGAGGACAAACTTAACATAGCATTAGAAGAAAAAACAGTTAGAAATGATGATCAGGTAATGAGGCAAAAAAAGGTCAGGTATTAGTGAGTGAAACAATGCTTATAATGCCTATATTACTGCTTGAAAACCAATATACTCTTGTACTGCAAATAAATTCTTAACAGTAAATAAATAAATACCATTTATGAGTGGTGTGAAATAGTTATCCTCCCATAGAACTCGTTTTCTTTGGTGCCAGCCTGATAGAAAACCCAGTAAGGTAAGGAGGCACTCCTACCTGTAATGAGTATTTTAAACCTCAGGTGAGCGATTTCTCTATGAATTTTCAATGTTTCTCACCAAAAGCGAAGGTTTGAGCCAAAAAAAATTTTTTCCTAAAATAGTCGGGATTGGGGGGAGTCAGTGGTGGAAAAGTGGTCGGGATGGGGCGGGTTAATCACAAAAACCTTACTAGGCCTAAGAATTAACACCTTATGCTACACAGTACAAGAAAAAATGCAATAACAGTTATACTCAAATTACACAGCTGCTAGATGGTTGGAGACTTCCTGAGCACTCACAATAATAACAACTGTACAGGAGAGGACAGAGATGTGAGCAAAATGAGGAGTAGATCTAAGTGGCAATTAATGCAGAGACTGAGCTCATTATATAGGGGCCGGCAGAGCTTGATACAACTTGTGAGAAGGACGCGCAAATGAAGCCAGGGGACAAAGACATGACAATCCTGCTCTGAACAACAGAAAGAACGACTTACTTTACCATAAGGGGGGAGTGAGGTAGAACACGCTCGTGATCAAACATGCAGCATACTGTACGTTAGAATTACACAAAGGATGATGAAATCATAGGCCATGTAACAATATATATATCTATCTATCTATCTATCTATTTATCTATCTATCTATCTATCTTTATATCTATATATATATAAATATATATATATATATATATATATATATATATATATATATATATATATATATATATATATATATATATATATATATATTGCACAGGCATAACAGGAATAATAAATTTAAGAAATGCAGGAACGTTTGTGATGCTGTAATACAGTAGTGGCTTTGGGTGGAATGTATAAAGGATCCTATCTCTCTTGTGATACTGTAATATAGTAGTGGCTTTGGGTGGTTATAAAGGATGCTACCTCAATTGCAGCTTGTGATGCTGTAATATAGTAGTGGCTTTGGCTGGTATTTATAAAGGATCCTACCTCTATTGCAGCTTGTGATGCTGTAATATAGTAGTGGCTTTGGCTGGTATTTATAAAGGATCCTACCTCTCTTGCAGCTTGTGATGCTGTAATATAGTAGTGACTTTGGGTGGTATTTATAAAGGATCCTAACCTAATAACGTAATAAATATACCTCCATAATAGTTAACTATTATTGTAACTTGCAATACTTTGGTGATAGAAACTCCGTGTACAAGCAGCTAGATAAGGAGTTTATTACAAGCTCACAGTAAAATAGTCTGCCCTTCTCGGCTGCCTGATATCAACTGATGCAATAACGCCATCTTCAGGCGTGGGAAAGCATGCTGACCTAGCAAGATTAGTGGGGGCATGTATGCATTGGGGGGGGACATATATACATCGGGGGTAGACATATTGTGGAGGGGGTACACTACTCCCCCGGGTAGCTGAGACGGTGTCTCCTGACACCAGGAGTTAAATGGTGGGTGATTATAGTAGTCAGGCAGGACCGGGGAGATTTGTACAAGGGATAAGGATGATACAGGGGCAGTAGGGGAGACATGGCCATGTTGAGGGGAGGGAATTAGAAGGATATATACATATAAGATATACAAGGATTAAGACATAATTGGAATGACACAATAATAGTTTGATACATGATAAACAAGGAGTAGATATGAGAGTTCTATTGTTGTTCTTCCTTCATTTTTTTTCTTTATTTTTTTTTTCTTTTGTATTTTCTGTAGGATACACTGGCACTCAGTAATGCATTAAAGAAATACCATCAATTTCTAGTAGGCAGAGTTCTGTTCACAGTTTGGGTAATTGGCAAATGGCATTGGTAGTCACTGAATGCGAGGACACTAAGTACAGGGAGTTTCTGCGTCGTGTGTATGGCGTACTATGCCTGTAGCGACTCTGATTTCCTGGAGTCGACGTTCCATTGTTCTGACACAACAATGCACTGCACAGATGATGAGTAGAAAACCTATGAAAGCGATAACCACAGGGGGAAACACAACTGTTGGATGAACCCATGAACGGCTGAAAGCCAGAGAAAATTGATCCATAATGAAATCACTGTCATTGAGGAAGGTGAGCATGCGCAAGTTAGGGGAGGTGATGGTAATGTTGGCAGATGGTAGGGTTGAAGGCATGTCGATTGGTTGAAAGATATCATAGGAGTGTTTACGAACAGCCTGGTGATAGCGAGTGGCGTAAGTGATGACGGACTCTGATTTGATGGTACAATAGTCAGGTGCTTTGTAGAGACCACTAGCGGGGACGGATCGAACCGAAGAACTAGGACACATGATTGTGACAGAGATGGGAACAGCAAAGAAGAAGTACTGGACATGGTTGAGGTGAGCATGGTGGACCGGGAGGTCAGAGCTGGGACAAAAGAACAGGCCGAGTAGATGGAATGGTTGCGAACTAAAGCAGACTCACAGGGTGTAGCACTGCTAGGGAAGATAGTGAAAAGGTGGGCAGCACAGAGACGAGAGGTCGGAGTAAGGGAGGAACATTGCAGGAGGTCTGTGGAAGAAAGGAAGGCAACAGAAAGATGATCATGGGAGAGGAGGAAATATTCTGAAGGAACAGATACCTGTAACAAGGAGTTGTTGAGGCGGAAAGGGAAGGGAATTATGTGGAAAAGGTTAAAGGTTATGGCAGAACAGAGAGGAATATGGACGACGACGTATGTGGTGAGAACAGGATAATAATATTCAAGGGAGGAGTAAGGGAGGACTGGGGAGAGACCGAAGGTGGAGTGAGCCCATTCCAGGACAGAACGGAGAGCTGAGACAGATACTAAGTCGGCAGTGACACGTCCATTGATAGCATCGACCAAGATACGAACCAAGGCAGAGACTTGAGACAAGAGAGAGTCAATGGCTAGTTGGAGATTATCCATGTTGAGTTTGAGGTAGAAGAACTGAGAGATAACGTTGAGATCTGAAAGATGGCGTTGTAAGATATCGGTGAAATTGTTTAGAGTGGACGTGACTTCATTGAGTTGGGTTGTGAGCTTCGGTAACATAGTGTGGTGGATTTTAATGACTCGGCGTTGTGATTCTAGGGCTGAAGCTAAATGAGGGAGATCAGATTTGAAGCCAGAAATGTCATGAGCAGTAGCAACGCCAAACAAGCCACTCAGAATCTCACCGCCGAAGTCGAAGAGACCTCGTTTCACACGAGAACGACCAACGGGTGTCGGAATGGAAAGTGAATCTGTTACTTATGTATTGCAATTGCCAGGAGAGTGGGAGGAAAAGGTTATAGAGATACTCATTCGGGTTGTGTGTCCCCATGAGGGCCGTGAGATGGTTCCTGATTCCGCGGAGCTGGTGCGCGTAGGCAGGTAGGGCAATGGCTATGTCGGCCAGGGGCGCAAGATCGTAGCGCAAGGAGACCTCGCCTCCTGAGCCGACCAAGGCCCCAGGACGTACTCCACCATCGTCCTGACCTGACCCAGACCCCAGGAGGGTCAGCACTGCCAGCAGGGAGATCGCTAACATCGTACCTAGAAAATCAGGGTAGAGTTAATGGGGGAGGTCGTGAAGAGGTTGATGGGCAGAGCTCAGTTTGGACCGATATTGATTGATTGAAGAATGAGCAGGTGGAGGTGGAGAGGAAGGAGACTGAGGGATAGGTGGAGACAAGGTAGACTGAGGGATGGGAGGAGGGGAAGAGGGGGCAGTAGGTTGTGTAAGTGACTCTTCCAACACGAGGCCACGGGGTGCTCGCTTTAAGTCATTGATGTGAACCCAACTGGTGTCCCTAGTGGACAGGTCCTGGAGGTGAAATTTGTTGCCTTGTTGAGTGAAGACGCGGTGTGGCCCTGTAAATTTGTCATCCAACTTAGAGGAACGTGTATGGGAATGAGCAAAGACAAGATCGCCTACATTGATGGCGATAGGAGAGGCGGACTTATGTTGGCGCTGCAGCATGTCCTCTTGAGAGGAAGCCAAAGTGGATTGGACATACTGGTGGATTGTCTGGAAGTTGGCCAATTTCAGTTTAACATAATCATCCATGTTGTGGATGGGTTCTGGCTTTGAGGATAAGAGAGAGTATGGCAGGTCCTTGTCAAAGCCAAAGAGGACGAAGAAGGGAGATTCAGCAATGGATGCATTGATGGAGCTATTGATGGAAGATGCCACCTGGGGAATCCAGTCATCCCAGGATGAACTATGGGAGCCTAGATGTCTGAGGCACTCTAAGATTTTTCGGTTGTGGCGTTCTACAAGGCCATTGGAAGCCGGATGGTTAGGCACAACATTGCACTTACTGATATGAAAGTGGCGACAGATCTCATCTAGAAGGCTATTGCTGAATTCTGTACCGTTGTCAGTAAGAATGGTATGAGGGGTACTGAACGGGCAAATTACGTGATCTACAAGGGCACGTGCAACGCTCTTCGCGGTCTTGTCGGAGAGGGGTACGAGGACACAGTAGCGGGAGAAGTGGTCGACCGCTACGAACAAGTACTCAGCGCCAGATTCTGTGAGAGGGATTTTTAAGAGATCGATTGAGACAGTTTCCCATGGTTGTGACGGGATTGGGTATTGTAAGAGAGGTGCTGGTAAGCCGGTTGATCCTTTGTGGCGGTGGCAGGAGAGGCAAGAGTCACAGTGGGCATTGATATCGCGGCGCATGGTTGGCCAATAGTATTTGAGACGTGCTTGGCTCAAGCATCGGTCTTTACCTGGATGGTAAGCTTGAGGAGTATTATGAACAATATGAAGAACCTTTGGTAATAGGGCAGTGGGGACAACAAGTTGGCGTACTTCGCGATTGGGCATATCTTTGCCTGTTAGCAGTGTTTTCCTGTACAAGAGATCATCATCTAGCATGAACTCATCTAGTGATACTGGCAGAGTAGGTAAGGTCGAGGCATCGCCAGATTCTAGGAAATAAATGACTTTGGACCACATGGGGTCTTGGCGTTGAAACTTTCGAACAACTTCTGACGTTAGTGTAGTATTTTCAGTTACTTCAGGCTGCAGTGATGTTATAGCTGCTGCTACGTGACGTGAGAGTGCGTCTGCGACTACATTCAACTTGCCTGGTGCATATTGAAAAGTGGGATTAAAGTCCTGGATGATGACAGACCATCTAGCTAGTCTACCTGTTAGGTTGCGACTCTTGAATAAATCACATAGTGGAAGGTGGTCTGTTTGGATATGCACTGGATAACCATAGACTATATCTCTGAAATGTTTCAAGGACCAGATTACCGCTAGTGCTTCGAGATCTGTGACACTGTAGTTACGTTCAGCAGTTGTAAGGGTGCGACTAGCATACGCTATTACGCGCTTCCTTGATGCTTCATCGAGTTGCATCAAAACGGCACCAAGTCCAGTGCCTGAGGCGTCTGTGAAAGAAGGAAGGGTGTGGTATAATCAGGGAACGCTAGAACAGGGGCATTTACAAGAGCTGTCTTTAGCTTTTGGAAAGCCTGTGACTGGTCGTTAGTCCAAATAAAGGGCACATTCTGCTTGAGAAAGTGGGTCAGAGGAGCGGCGATCTGTGCATAATTCCGGATGAAGCGACGATAATAGCCACTGAGGCCCAGGAAACTTCGTACAGCGTCGGCAGTGGTAGGTTCTGGGAAGTTAATGATCGCCTTAGTTTTATCCTCATTAGTATGAATGCCTTGTGCATCTACGACATGGCCTAGGAATTTGATTTTCTTTCGCAGGAAGTCACATTTACTGAGATTGATTTTCAGGCCTGCGAGCTGGAGGCATTCAAAGACTTGCTGGAGTTTGGTAAAATGATCAGGGATGGATTTACTCACAACAATGATATCATCTAGGTAAGCAAAAAGAGAGTGTCCCATCATACCGCTGAAGACTGAAAGGATAAGTCGCATGAACACGGAAGGAGCATTTCTCAGACCAAAAGGGAGTCTCTTAAACTGAAAATGTCCAGAAGGGGTGCTAAAGGCTGTAACTGGGCGAGAGGACTCTTCCATTTCGACCTGCCAGTACCCGCTGAGGAGGTCTAAAGATGAAAAGACTACGTTATTTTCACCAAGGGATTCTAGCAAATCAGTGAGGACAGGTAGTGGGAAACGGTCTGGAACGGTGACAGAATTGACCTTATGATAGTCAACTACTGGTCTAAAGTTGCCGTCCTTCTTTGGTACTAAGAAAAGTGGACTATTCCATGGACTGACGGAGGGTTCAATAATGTCCTGGTCTAACATGTTCTGTACCATTTGATCTGTCTGCTTTCTCTGGCTGTGAGGAAATCGATACGCTGGTATGTAAATCGGCTGAGTTCCTTGTAGTAGTTCAATCGTATGTTTGACAAGGTCTGTTCTACCCATCAGTTCACCGGGTAAGGCAACCACGTTTCTGTACGAGGTCAGAAGGTCGAGGAGTTGAGGCGTATTTTCTGGGAAATCTGTGCAAGTGAGATGTGAGAGCATATCGGGTGAATGCGTCGGCGCAGATCCCGTAGAGTTAATAGTACATACACCGATTGGCGTATCATCAGTCTGGATAGTAGGAATTGAGGAATCCTGGCACACCTTTACGGCCGCTGGGTATACTAGGAAGTCTCCAATCTTTACACCACTTTTAAGTTTTAGTGGAGCATTTGTGACATTGAGCAAGTACAGGTAGCATAAACTGTCCTCTAAGACTGTACACCACGCTGACTCATAAGTCAAGCCATTCACACAACACGTCTCAGGTAGGGTTAGTACATCCACTCCTTCTTTCACACCGGCAACACAAACAGAGACTTTAGTGAACTCATGAGGTAACAAAATTGTGCACGTATTCGTTACTGCACGTTTCGTCTCTGCGTGTTGGAGAAGATCATTCAGACTGTGTGAGGTAGGTAACTGAGACATGTCTGAGTCAACGATAGTGTTGTTGGGAAAGGATGTAAGAGCCATGTTCGAGGGCTGAAATGATGTATCAGGAGACATTGAGGAATTTATGTCCTTGCTCGCAGTCAGTAAAGGAATGATCTCTGTATTCTCAGATGATGATAGTGGTGGTTTGGGCTGGGTTGGACTCTTTGGTAGTGATAGGGACAGAGGTAAATGAAGGACTGATTTGATCGTAAGAACATGGCGGGGACATTCCATAGTGTAAACCGGGAATCCAGAAATGTCTATACTACCACAAGCAGGTAATAATGCAATGGAGTGTTGTGCCATGGTGGAGAAACCAATAAGGTCATCTGCGGGATACTGCAAGTCATTAGTGACATGAAATTCAATGGGGATTGGGGGCAAATCTCTGTGGAGTTTGACTTCAAGGGTGACTCTTCCCTTAACCTTAAACTCTGAGCCGTTAACACCACATAGGCGAATGTCTGGTGGTTCTAGGAAACTGACGTGGTTGTGATGGCGATGAATAATTTGTAAGGAATTTTCGGAGATGAGATTTACTATAGATCCTGTGTCAAAGAAGAATGACGTTGGTATGTCATGACTGCTTCCGAGAATGACTAACCCGAGGATGTTATGGGACCTACATGGCAGATGGGGAGTTGGGTTTCTGGTTCTATGTGATATTGGTCCGATACGGGCGCGGCGCTTCCCCCGACTGTGGGCGGTTGAGGTAACAACATTCCTCAGTGGTGTGAGTCGTGCTTGATTTGTGGTATTTGCAGTGTGGACGACGTGAGCGGGAAGGCGTAGGCTGTCTGGTTTAGGAGTGAGGACGTCTGTATGTACGGTCGCAACTGGATGCTCGATGTCCAGGATGACCACAGTACCAGCAAAGAATCGAAGATTGTCTGTTCTGTCGGGCGCTAGATTGATCACGACCTGTGGTAGGAGAGCGATGTGTGGCAGGTCTGCCGTGTGTGGTGGGACGGGAGCGAGATTGGTTTGGGGTAGTGGAGGTGTGACAGACTGAGGAGGCCAAAGGTTGGGTGGTGCCCTGACGCATGTAGTTCGAACCTGTTCTTTCATGAATGGCTTTAGTGACCTGAATAATTTTATCCCCTGGATTGAAACCGATTTCCAAGGCTAGCTCTCGCTGTTTTGGAGTAAGCCAGTGAAGGAATCTGAGGTAACCAATTAAGTCAGCAAAGTTGGTGAGTGAAAGCATTGGAATGCCGTTCTTGTCTTCTAACCATTTCGTGCCTACCAGTAATTGGAGCATCTCGCTACTAGTTGCTTTCATGGCGGCGGCAGCTTCGCGGAGCTTGGCATATTGCGCTGGGACGCGCAAGTCCTCATCTAGTTGGTTTAGGAGATTAATGAATCCCATGAGAGACGCGGTATTTGAATGTTGGCAACAAAGGCTGATGAGTTCCGTGCAAAAATCAGCAAAGGTACGAATGCTATCGAAATGTCCTGCACGGATCGCGGATCCGATGTCTGATTTACCGTGGTGCAAGCGACCGAGGAGGTAAGCTACTTTGAGCGATTCCTCGGTAATTTGTCTATTGTTTATTTCTGTTTCGACTTCTCTGAGGAAATCATAGACAGACCAAGTTGGGTCCTGGCCGGTAAATTTGGGACGATTGGCATCGTCGAGATAAATAGACTGTGGAGGGTTGGCCATGGCTGGAAGTGTAGAAGTGGCGGCAGGAGAGGTGTGGGAGAGAGAGAAGGTAGTGGCAGTTAAGGGCGAGCAAGACGGGGTATGAAGGAAAGTAGGAGAGGGAACGACAGGGGAAGGAGTAGAGGAAGAAGAAGAGAGAGTAGAGGCAGGAGTAGAGGAGGAAGTATGTGGATTTACGAGTGTAGGATGGGTAGTAAGTGATTCTGTGGGAAGTGAAACGGGAGTCTCAGGTACAGGGCGGTGGTACTCTTTGCCACTTCGTAAATGAGTGATTGTGTTAGAGTCGGCAGATGGGGTATGATCAGGTGATATTTCCGGGTCGAGAGGGCTGGCGTTAAGCGGTTGACGTGGAAAGTATGACATTTAATGCGGCAATGGAAGATGAAAGGATGAAGATGGATACGTAGGTGGAAATGTATAACATAACAATGAGAGAATGCAATACACGAGTAGGCGTGAAAATGAATGAAGGTGCGGGCATGGATGGTTTAAATAAAATGCGAAGGATGAGATGGAGTATAAATAATGTAGATGAAGATGAAAACGGGGTAATGGAAATAAGATGGAATATTTACAATAACCAACCTGTAGAGAAAATCGAGGATAATCTCTATAGAAAGGAAAGATATACTATAGTTACACAGTAGAAACGGGAGTGTCGAGACGTATGACGTGCAGGGGTGGCTGGGCGTAGCTGGGCGGGGCGGGGCGGGGCGATGCGGGGCGGCGGGGTAGAGACAGCTGGACGGAGAGGAGAAGAGACGCCGCGATGAATCACCGGCAGGGAGTGGCGGTCTTAGGAGGCTCCGTAATGCAGACCAGATGCGGGCGACGGCGGAGGCCGGTGGAGGGTGGTGAGGGCAGATGTTGGTGCAAGGCAGGTGTAGAGCTGGTGAGTTGCAAATGCAGAGAATGGTGGTGGGCAGGCAGCGGGCAGACAGTGATAAGTGGCACCGTGGGGGCAGGAGCTATGATGAGTTCGGAACAGGTGCTGGGAACAGGTGCAACAGGTGCGTAGGTCAGCAACGGCGACACATGCGGTCAGGAACAAGGCGTATGGGTGCGGTTGTTTGAGAGGTGATCACTGGCGAGAAAAATCGGACACTCGGAAAGCACAGCCAGGTATGGAGGCACGGAGGAGGGGCGAGGCTGGCAGATGCGAGTCGTCGTGTATCTTGTTGTATCACTAAAAATCCAAGGAGGCAGTCAGAATCTGATGGTTCGAAACACCGCTGCTACCAAATGTAACTTGCAATACTTTGGTGATAGAAACTCCGTGTACAAACAGCTAGATAAGGAGTTTATTACAAGCTCACAGTAAAATAGTCTGCCCTTCTCGGCTGCCTGATATCAACTGATGCAATAACGTCGTCTTCAGGCGTGGGAAAGCATGCTGACCTAGCAAGATTAGTGGGGGCATGTATGCACTGGGGGGGGGACATATATACATCGGGGGTAGACATATTGTGGAGGGGGTACATTATCAGGGATGGTTTGTTTTTCGCATTTTGTCACATTAATATTCGCTCAAATTTGTTTATATACTGTAGTGTATGGTACGTGTAGGAGTGAAGGCAATCGTATATGTATAAGCAATCTTACAACACACACACACACACACACACACACACACGTACACAGAGTCCTTCGGGTAACCTACAATACATCAATGTCATTTAAAGAACACATCACAAACATTAAAGATAAATTAGCACCAAGACTTAACGCTAAAAGTCACTTGCTCATACAACATTTTGACATAACAAAGAAACCATCACCACAGTATACAAACACTATATACGTTCAGTGATGAATTATACAAGCCCTGCTTGGGCTTCTAACCTCACTAAAACACACTACAACTCTCTACAGACCATACAGAAGAAGGCCCTAAAAATAATCACAGGCTGCACAGCTACTACTCCCACGGACGACCTATACCAAGAAACCAAAGTCCTCAAAGTAAAGGATCATCTAGACATGAGACGCACACAAATTCTCGCCGCAGCCTCCACAAAACCCACACCATCCACTACATTACATGGCAGTACATCCACAGACACCAAGGAACATCAAAACAACACGCAGCACAAGATATCATACACAAATACTGTCATCTCTCCTCACTCGCCCGCCTCAGACCAGCTTCCAGAAGCATATCCATACTCAAATCACTCGCCCCTCCATTCAGTCACTTAAAGACAACACACAGCTGCATGCACGGCCTCCTGACATCCACCCTTCTGAATCCTATCTTCCTCGTGAGGACAGGGTCCACTGGGTCAGGCTGAGATGTGGCCATCATCCAGCCCTCTTAAGTTATCAGAAGAGGCTGGATGACTCCGTCGCTGATACCTGCATTGCACACAGTCACCTGCGCCAACAACACAACATACACTTCTTGAGAGCTCTGTGGGAAAGCCCTGTCCCGGCCCTGGCCTTCCTTAGGGACTCGGGGCTGTTTGGCTAGACTGCCTATGGAACAACTACTGCTACTATTACTTAAGCTTAGCACAGTTTACAAATACCGCCTTGGCATCTAATGCACCTAATGCTGGCCCTGGTAGTGATAGTAATGATGATGGTGGTGGTGGTGGTGGAGGTGGTGATGGTGGTGGTGGTGATGGTGGTGGTGGTGATGGTGATGGTGGTGCTGTTGGTAGGTGTGGTGGTGATTACGTTGTGGTGATTATTTAGATACAACAATGATACTTTTGTGGATAAGGATGATGACGATAATGATAGTGAGATGACAGTGATGCTGATTATGATGGTGGTGGTCTTTTTGATGATAATGAATGTGAAGGACAGTATCCATAATAGTAACCTTACTGCATCTCAAAAGAAAGAAATGACGAACCACACACTAGCAGAAAAACAACAATATAGAAAGGAAAATGAGACAATAAGAAAAAGACAAAAATGGGAAACACAAAGAAAGAAGAACCGGAAAGCAGATACGCAGAGAAAAGACAATGGATTAAGATATGAAATATTTTAAATGGGAAAAAAACGGAAACTAAAAAAAGATATAATGAAAGAAGGGAAAACAAGATACAAAAGAGAATCAAAGGCACAGTAATGAAAAACATAAGAGCAAAAAGGAACTCAGATGGAGATGAAGGTTTGAACTCCAGCCACGTTCTTTTGTGTGCCAGGTCGTTCCACCCTGCTTCACTTCGGCTCCTACTTTTCTTGTTGTTTTATTACTGTAATATACCGAAGAAAGATAACAGGAAACAGTAAAGAAATGGAGTAAGAAAGAAGAAAAGGAGAAGACGGATAAGACAGGATATCTCAAAAACAGGAAGAAAAGGGAAGAAGAAAAAGAAAACTAAGGAGAGAAAAAAGAAATTGAGAAAACAGGAAGAAAGGAGGACGATAATGACACGAACAAGGAAATATGGGAAAAAGGAAAGAAAGAAACAGATAAAGAATGAAAGTGAAATATAAATGGTAAAGGTATTAACTAGGTACACCTGCAGTAGAGTCCCAGGCCGTTCCACCTTACTTCATTTCGCCTCACCTCTTGTTGCTTTTGAATCTGAAATATTGTAGAGAAAAAAGGAGAGAAAGAAAAGAAAGTGGGACCAAAAAGAAGAAAAGAAAAAGAAAAAAGGAAATAGAATGGAGAAAGGCGGAAAAGGAACAAGACTGAAAGGGTAATAAAAGTATAGCGAAAAAATAAAGAAGGAAAAGGTAAGAAGATGGGAGAAAAACAAAATGAGAGAATACAAAGGGAAAGAAATGAAGACAGTAAGAAGGAAGAACGAAAAGAAGAAAGAAAAACAGAAATGGAGGTAGAAACAATTTAGACTGCAGTGCCAGGCTGCTCTACCATTCTCCATACCCAATCGTAAACTGACTTCCAATCCTCCGGGATTCTATTTCCTCCCAGGCCAATCTGCACATTTTCCACATTCATTCTATGCTATCTCTCCCCCATGCTTCAGCATTCCACCACACACTCCATCAATTCCTGGGACTTTCCTCATTTTGACTTTCTTCATTGCTTCCACAACTTCCATCTCCTTCTGATTTCTTCCTCTCTTCTCACATCCCTCCTTCTCCCAGCCATTACCCAGCCACTTATACTGGCATTACTTTCATCTGTTCGCTTTTTCTCTTTTCTCCCCTAGCAATCTAACTTTTTATCTCTCACTCTCCGACTAACTTCTTTATCACCCTGTCTAATTCTCTTTACGTCTTTCCAGAACATTTTCTTACATTCCCTCCACTTTACACTCAAATTCCTTCCAAATTCCTCATTCACTCTGATCTTAGTCTTTTCTACTACTCTTTTTACCTCTTTCCTCCTCTCTACACATTATTCTCTCTTCCAACTCTCAACTTCCTCCAAGCCCCTCTTTCTCATCCACTCACCAAATGCTTTCTTCTTTTCTGCCAAAGCCTGTCTCACCTCTTCATTCCACCGCTACTACTCTTTTTACCTCTTTTTTCCTCTCTACACATAATTCTCTCTTCCAACTCTCAACTTCCTCCACGTCCCTGTTTCTCATCCACTCACTATATGCTTTCTTCTTTTGTGTCAAAGCCTGTCTCACCTCTTCATTCCACCATGTTGTTCCTTGCAGCCCCTTTCGTCTTCTCTTCACCCCACACACAACCTCACATGCTGCACAGATTTCTTCTGAGAATATCTTGCACAGACCTTCCACCTCCCCCCATCTACTGTAAATCATATTTACCCAATCGGTCCTCCACTTAGCTCTTATATTTTGCCTTTTTTCCATCCTCTTGTAACCTTTCTACGCTCTTCATATTAACTACTTCCTCCTGTCCTTCCTTTCTTCTCTTCCTCCATTTCATTTGAACCTTGTCTTTCACTACCACCAAGTGGTGGTCAGAAACTCCACTCCGCTACCCTCAGCATACTCTTGCATCCATTACACACCTTCTCATTCTTTCATCTGCACACGCACACAATCAATCATTGCCTTCCGTTCATTCAGTTGACCACACACCCTTCTCATCACCCGCCACGTATACCTGTGGATCATTATTATGTCTGAAGATGGTATTGGCTATCACCAACCCCCTCCCTGCAGAAAATTAATGACCCCTAGAACACTGCCATTCTCATCCGCTTCTGCAGGTACACCCCACTCAGTCACTCACCAATTACTTCACCCATCTTCACATTCCCTATTTTTCCATTCGTATTTCCACTCAAAAACACTCTCTCATTTCTTTCAAACTTTTCCATGCATGCATCCACATTTGTCCAGAACTCTTCTTTCACACTACTTGCACGGTCTTGTGTTGGCGCATACACACACACAATCGCCCACATTTGTATTCCCATTTTTAATCTTACTCATATAGTCCTTGAACCAACTGATCCATACTCTCTTATATTCTCCTTCCATCTCTTGCACATAACAATACACAGGCCATCTTTTGCCCTCTCATTCTGCTCCACTCCCGCGCATATACCCCATCCATATTCTCATTCTCTCACACTGTCACCTCGCCATTTAGTTTCAGTTAATCCGCATACATCGACTTTTGCACCCTCAAGCACCTGGACAATCTCTCTCTCTTGCACCTCATCATTTGCACCCCTTACATTCCATGTCGCAATCCGTACCATGTCCTTTGCTCGGTCCTTAGTCATCACTTGTTGGTCAGTGTTGGTCAGAAGGTGCTTGTTCGTATTTTTAGTTGTTTTCCGGGGAGTGGCACTAACCCTCCGCCAACACACTTGTTGTCACGTACGGAACACGTATTGGTTGGTTATACAGTAAGGTTACCAGCCACCCTTGTCAATGATTTCTTGGTTTACAGGAAATCATTTGGCTTGCCACTCAATGTACAGCTACCCTAAAATAGAGTACCGCTACACTAAGTGGGTGGATGATGGGAGCCCCCAGTTATCACTGACTTCAGACTGATCTAATGTACCTATTTCTGCTGAAGGTGATACTGATGATGATGATGATGATGATGATGATGGTGGTGGTGGTGGTGATTAGATTTGAGAAAAATATTAACTGTATCGATGGTGATGATGATGACGACGACGATGATGATGATGATGATGGTGATTAGATTTAAGAATCATGTTAACTGTATCGATCATGATGATGATGATGATGATGATGGGGATTTGATTTAAGAATAATGTTAACTGTATCGATCATGATGGTGATGATGATGATGATGATGATGGTGATTAGATTTAAAAATCATGTTAACTATCGATCATGATGATAATGATGATGATGATGATGATAATGAGGATTTGATTTAAGAATAATGTTAACTGTATCGATGATGATGATGATGATGGTCGTGACGGTTGCACTGGGAAAGATGATGATGGTGGTTTCAGGTAGGTTAGTGTTGGTGATGATAACCTTACTCCATCTCGCCTCCTACCGCTGTTGTAGCTTGTGATGCTGTAATATAATAAAGAAGGAAAAGAGGAAGAAGCAAAGACAAATATAAGAACCAAAAAAAAATGAGAGAAATAATGGGAAATGGCAAAATACAATGGAAGAGTAAAGTGAGTTTGTAAGGAAAAGGACAAGGAATTGGAGATAGAAAGGACGAAGGAAAAGAAAAAAGTGGTAAAAGAAATATAAAAAGAACGAACTTAAGTAAAAAAGAACGAAAACAGGAGAAATATATAATGAAAGAGACCATCAATATGAGGAGCATCAGCGAAAATGAAAAAGAAAGAAAAAAGATATAAGATGACAAGAGAGAGAGAAAAAAAAGAGCCATTATGGGAGAAGGTTGGAACTGCAGACACTTATTAGAGTCTGAGGCGGCTGCACCTTACTTCACCGTGGCTCTTACTTGTGTTGTTACTGTACCGTTGTGATATAGTGAAGAAAGAATGAGGAGAGAAAGATATGGTTGGAGAAAGAAAGAAAGAGAGTGCATTATAGTAAAAAGAGGGAAAATGAAGGAAGCAGGAAGAATGAGAAAGGAGAAGGAAAACAAATGGTATGAAAAAGAGAAAGGAAAAAACTGAGGGAAAAAAGCAAAGGAACAAAGGGGGAGGGAAAGAAGGGAACTTAGAAAGAAAGAAGTTAAAAGATAAAAAGAATGAAGCAACGCATTAAATGAAAGAAGGAGAGAAAGAGAGATAAATCAAATAAATCATAAATGGTAATGGTGTTAACTTGGTACACCTGTAGTTGAGTCCCAGGCTGCTACACCTTACTTCATCTCGCCTCCTACCTCTCTTGTCGCTTGTGAGGATCAAGCATAGTAGTGGCATTGGTCTATGTGGTTGATGGTGAAGTTGACGGTGGTTATGATGATGGATATTGTGATGGAGATGATGGTGATGAATATGGATATGATGATGGTGAGGGTGACATAAGTGACGAGCATAATGTTAATTAGATGGATAGTGATGGTGATGATGATCATGATGTCGATGATATTGATAATGATAATGATGGTGGTAGCAGTGATGATGTTGATATGCAATAAGCTACTATTGAAGATGATAACCTTACTTCATCTCACCACCTACCTTTTTGTGGCTTGTGATGCTGTAATATAATGGAGAAAGAACGGGTGAAGTAGGGGAGAAAAAGAGCGATATTGTGGACGACATAGGAGGAAAAAAGTAACTATATAGAGAGATTTAAGAATAGGACTAAATTAAGAACCTGTCAGGTAACGGGAGATGCAGAGGGGAAATCAAAAAGGAAGAAAGAAAATAAAAAATAAATATATAAAAAGCAAATTAGAAAGAATGAAGGTAAGAAACAGAGAAAGAAAGAAAGCAGAAAAAGAAAGAAAGGGAGAATAAAGTGGAACGGACAGAGGAAGAAAAGGAAAATAAAAAACGTAAAAGGCGGCAAGGAAACAAGAGGGTGCAACTCGAGACACCTTTGTTAAGATCTCAGGCCGCTACACCTTACTTCACTTTGCCTGCTGATTGTCTTGTGATTTTATTGCTGTAATGTAGTGATGAAAGGCATTAGCAAGGAATGATGAAACAGTAAGAAAAAGAAAAAAGGAAATAGAAGGAAAATAGATTTTGTTGGAAAACGGGAGAAAGAGGAAAAAATGAGGAACAAATAAGGTAATTGAGAAAACTGGAAGAGAGGACGACGAGAATGGAAGGTAAATATAGGGGAAGGAAAGAAGGAAACAAAGGAGGAAAGAAAGAAAATGAGAAATAAATAGTAAGGTGTTGATTGGGTACACCTATTGTAGAGTCCCAGGCGGCTCCACCTCACTTCATCTCGCCTACTACCTCTTGTAGCTTGTGATGCTGTAATATAGAGGAGAAAAAGAGAGTGAAAAGCAAAGGCGATAGAAAAAGAAAAGAAAAGAAAAGTGTGAAATCGAATGGCGAAAGAAAGAAGATGAGTAAGAAGGAAATAACTAAAGAAAGTAAAGGTAAGTAAGTAAAGTTGTAAAAATAAGAAGTCAGAACAGAAATGAGAACCTTAATAAACAAAAAAAGAAAGACACAAAGAAAGACAGTAGTTGAGAAAAAACAAAAAGAGAGAAAAAAAGGAAAATATGCGGAGAAGTTGGGGACAAATGTTAGACAGGTATAATAGAGCCAGGCCGCTCTACCTTTCGCCATATCGCCTCCTACCTGTCTTATTGTTTATAATGCTTTAATACTCTGTTTACTTTAACTTGACCTAAAATTGCCATCTTCCTATTTTGAACACCGAACTGTAACAAAAGACTGTAGAATCTGGTGCTGGTCACGAAGAGTTTTATGGACAGGATGCAGAGTCGTTGTATTGCCTTGATCTACCTTTCAACTAGGGAAAATTTACTGCAGCACGACTGAAATATTTGCCAAGTTTAATTGAACAAACTACGGTGGAGACCTGCCTCTCATGTAGCTAATGGTGATGGTGGTGGTGGTGGTGGTGATTTAGGCTAGTTTTAATGATAATATCAATAAGTGAATGGTTAATTATCTTGAATACAAAGATTATGTACACAGTGATGATGATGATGATTATAGCGAAGTAATAGTGATGGAAGTTAGTTTTGATGGTACTGATAATAGTATGAATAATGATGACGCTGATGATGACTATGATGACTAATAGTGATGAGGATGGTGGTGGTGGAAGTGATGCTGATGTAGGTTACTAATGATGAAAATATCCTTACTTGATCTCACCTACTTCTCGTTACCTTGTGATGCAATATAATGGAGAAACCAAAGGAAAGGAAGGGTTAATGAAAGAATAGGAAAGAGAAAGAAATAAAAAGTGAAAGAAATAAAAGAGGTGAATTAAGAGCGATAATGAGATAGAATTTGTGAGAGAAACGAAAAATAAATAAAGGGGATAAAGTGATGCCACAGGAGAAAATAGTCAGGAAAAAAAAAAATAACTAAGGCAAAAACGAAACAAAAAGAAAATAAACGGAAAGAAACAAGGAAAGAAAGAAGATGAAAGCAAACGTCTGCAAAAGGTAAAAGGGATAAAAGAGAAGGAGGGGGACTATTAATGTTTAAACGGAAAAAAGAAAAGAAAAAAAGGAAGGCAAATAGCAAGGTTGAACTCGGTACACCTGTAGCAGTGTCCCAGGCGGCTCCACCTTAATTCACCTCGCCTCCTACCTCTCTTGTAGCTGGTGATGCTGTAATATGGTGGCGAAAGAAGAAAAAGGGGAAAGAGGGAAACCAAAGGATACATTAAAAAACTGACGAGAGGAATCGCAGTGCAGAAGAAAGAAACAGTAGCAGAGGAATGACAGGAAAAATAAATCAAGAATAAAGGAATGTTCGTGATGCTGTAATATACTGTAGTAGTGGCTTTGGGTGGTACTTATAAAGAATCCTACCCCTCTTGCAGCTCGTGATTTTTTTTTTTTTTTATGCGAGGAAGAAGGAACCAAAGGCCGCGAGCCCACAATTATTGTTCCTTCCAAGAGAAAAACAAAATACAAGAGAGTGCCAAATTCAAGATCCGATCATTTCGAGATGCCTGGACACACTGCGTTTGAAAGACTGGAGATCACAGGAAGCAGGAAATAAAGACAGAGGGAGACAGTTCCAGAGTTGACCTGTTGCATAAATGAAGGACTGGGAGTAACGGTTAATTCTTGCATTAGAGACTTGGACAGAAAAGGGATGAGAGTTTGCTGCTAGGCGGGTGCTACGCGCCCATCGTAGAGATGGAGGAATGCATGCAGACAGTTCAGATGAGCAGTGACCATTGAAGTAGCGAGAGAAAAGAGATAGAGATGCAACAGTGCGACGAAGAGACAGAGGGTGAAGGGAGTCAGGAAGAGGAGGAGAGCTAATGAGGCGAAAAGCCTTTGATTCCACACTACTGAGAAGAGCTGTATGTGGGGAGCCTCCCCACACATGAGAGTTGTACTTCATACAGGGGCAGATAAAACCCCTGTCTAGAGTCAACAGCTGTGCAGTGGTAAAGGAAGGAACGGAGTCGGCTTAGCACACCTAATCTCTTGGAAGCAGATTTTACAAGAGACGTAATATGATCTTTCCAAGATAAGTTCCGAGTAAATGAAACCCCAAGCATGTTCAACGATGATGCAGGATTAAGCTGAATATCATTAAACATTAGTGGGTATACCTGTGGAAGATTTTGTCGGGTTGATAGGTGCAAAAACTGAGTCTTTGATGCATTACAAACAACCAGATTATTTTTATCTCAGTCAGAGATAAGAGCCAAGTCAGACATTAGGTGTACCATAGCCTCATGCACTGAATGTTGAAATAACTGCTGAGAGCGACGTTGCGGGAACCGTATGGAAAGGTGAAGGGTGGAGTCATCAGCGTATGAGTGGATAGGGTTAGATGTACAGCTTAGAAGGTCATTGATGAATAAAAGGAAGAGAGTTGGTGATAGGACAGAGCCCTGAGGAACACCACTATTGATAGATCTAGGAGAAGAACGATGGCCGTCTACAACAGCGGCTATAGAACGACCAGAAAGGAAGCTAGAGATGAAGCCACAGATAGAAGGACAGAAACCGTAAGAGGGCAGTTTGGAAATTAAAGATTTATACCAGGCTTGATCGAAAGCCTTTGAAATTTCAAGTGTAATTCTGTAATACAGTAATGGCTTTGGCTGGTATTTATAAAGGATCCTACCTCTCTCGCGGCTTGTGATACTGTAATGTAGTAGTGGCTTTGGCTTGTATTTATAAAGGATTCCAACCTAATAACGTAATAAATAAGTCTCCATAACAGTTAACTATTAGCGGGGATGGTTTGTTTTTCGCATTTTATCATATTAATATTCACTCAGATTTGATGATAAAGCGTATGGTAAGTGTAGGAGTGAAGGCAAACTTATATACAAGCAATCTTACAACAAAACTTAACCTTAGCACAGTTTATAAATACCGCCTTGGCATCTACTGCACCTAATGCTGGCCACGGTGGTTGTGGTGATGATGATGATGATGATGATGATGATAATGATGATGATGATTATGATGATGATAATGAAGATGATGATGATGGCGGTGGCGGTGGTGGTGGTAGGTATGGTAATGATTACATTTTGGTGATTATTTACTTATAGTAATGAAAATTTTGTGGATAATGATGGTGGTGATGATGATGATGATGATGGTGATGATGATCTCGGTGGCAGTGGTGGTATTGGTATGGTGTTATATTGTGGTGATTATTTACTTATGGTAATGAAAATTTTGAGGATAATGATGGTGGTGATGATACTGCAATGATAGTGATGCTGATTATAATGGTGGTGAAATGATGATAGTGAATATGAAGGAGAGTACCCATGGCAGTAAACTTACTGCATCTCAACAATATGAATAGAGTAACAATGAAATAATAGAAAAAGAATAACATAGGGAGGAAAATAAGACAATTAATAAGAAAATGTAAAAAAAATAATATGGGAAGCACAAACGAGAAAGCAAAACCGGAATCACGGTAAGATGAGATAAAAGATAATGCCTTAAGATATGAAATATAGGAGACAGAAAAAAAGAAACAGAAAGGAAAGAAGATAGCGAAGGAAAGGAAAACATGTAGCAAAGAAGAATTAAAGTAGAAGTAAGAGAACGTAAGAAAAAGCAGATAAGAAAGAAAAACAAAAAGGAACCATTCTGGAGGCCTAGGGTGGAACTCGAGACACCTTTATTTGTGTGCCATGTCGTTGCACCTGCTTCACCTTGGCTCCTACTTCTCTTGTTGGTTTATTGCAGCAATATACCGAAGAAAGATGACAGAAAGCAGTCAAGAAATGGAGTAACACAGAGAGGAGAAAGAAAGGAACTCGAGAAAGAAAATGGATCAAAAGCAGAAAGAAATGAGGAAAGAAAAGGAAACGTAAGGAGAGAAAAAGAAGCAGGGGAAACAGGAAGAAAGGAGGACGATAATGATACGAACAGTGAAATATGGTATAACGGAAAGAAAGAAAAGAATAAAGAATGAATGTGAAATATAAATGGTAAAGGTATTAACTTGTACACCTGCAGTCGAGTCCCAGGCCCTTACACATTACTTCATTTCGCCTCACCTCTTGTAGCCTTTGCATATGAAATATTGTGAAGAAAAAGGATAAGAAAGGAGGGAAAAAAGAAGAGATGAAAAAGAAAAAAGCCACAAGAATGGAGAAATAAAAGAAAAGGAAACAACACTCGAGGGGTAATAAAAATAAAAGACAAGAAAGAAAGGAAGAGGAAGAGAAATAAGAAACAAAATGAGAGCATTGTCAAAGAAAGAAAGGGACTAAGAACGAAAAAAGAAGGAAAAGAGAAAATGAGAGATAAGGTACTTGTACTGAACTCTACACCTGATGTATTGCAGTGCCAGGCAGCTCTAGACGCCTAGTGTATTGTAGTGCCAGGCGTCTCTAGACACCTGGTGTATTGTAGTGCCAGACAGCCCTAGACACCTGGTGTATTGTAGTGCCAGGCAGTTCTAGACACCTGGTATATTGTAGTGCCAGGCAGCTCTAGACACCTGGTATATTGTAGTGTCAGGCTGCTCTACCATTCCCCATACCCAATCGTACCCAGTCTGTCTTGGTGTTTATACTGCTTGAACACTCTGCCCACACTGACATGGCCTAAAATTACCATCTCTCCATCTAAAATTCTGACATGTAATAAAGAAATTAGCACTAAGATGAAGTACTATGCTCTGTCAACTTTAACTTCACTAAATATTGCCCTTTCTCCAGCTTGAATGCTGAGCTGGAACAATTACCTCTAGAATATGTTGCTTGTCATGAGGAAGTGTTATAAAAAACATGTAGAGCCTTAACAGTCATAGTGTGCCATTCACCCATGCGATATATACTACAGAATAATGACAATCTTTCCCAAGTTTAGATGGACGAGCTACAATGGTGGTCTAGACCTTATGAAGGTAAGAATGAAAATTGCAAAGAACCCAACAGAGGAGGAATGTCGTACTCCAGACAACATTTTATAGTATTCCAGGCTTTCTCTCCTATGTCTCTTGTAGTTTTATTCCTGTCATACTGTGAAGAAAAAAAAATAATGAAGAAGTGGAGTGATTAAGAAAAAGAGAAAGAAGATAGAAAATATAGAAAGAAAAGAAGACGGATAAGAAACAGTATGAATGATAAGCGGAAAAGACAAGGAATTGAAAGGAAAAGAAAAAAAAAATAAGGAAAAATGGGGAAAGAAAGAAAAACGCAAAGTAAGAATAAAAGAAGAAAGGGGGTACAAAACGACAGTGGAAGTGAAATCAAGAAAAAAAAAAACGAAAACAAAAATGAATAAAGTGAAGTACAAGTAGTAAAGGTGTTAACTCGTTACATCTGCAGTAGAGTCCCAGGACCCTGCATCTTACTTCATCTCGCAACCTACCTCGCTTGTAGCTTGTGGTGCTGTAATACAGTGGTGATTTTGATATAAAGTACTGACTGGAGTGGTGGTAATAGCTTTGGTGGCGGTGGTGATGGTGGGGGTGTTAGTACTGGTGAAGGCAAATTAGTGTAATTGCAGTTATGGTAATGCTAACCATATATGTACTGCAATGACGATTATTATTGCTGCGGTGGTAGTGGTGGGTGGGGGCGCTCACCATCCACTCACTCGATGTAGTGCTGCTGTTGGGTATCTGCCCTTTCCTCTCCTCCATCCTTCTTTCCTTCCATCCTCTTCTGTCTTTCTTTCCTTCATTCTTTCCTTGTCCTTTTACCTACGGGTGACTTTACACTCCCTCTTCTGTCTTTCTTTCCTTCATTCTTTCCTCTTCCTTCTGCCTGTGGGTGACTGAACACCAGGAAACCATTTACTACGCTGGGTGGTAACCATATAACCAAATTTTGGCGCCTGGTGGTTTAGTGGGTAATTATTGCACTCCAATCGGATTGAGCCGGTGAAGGTTTATTTCCAAGGGGTGGTTGGGGTTGATTGCTCATGTAATGCCACTCAGGGATGAGTGAGGCTGGTCACTCTCATCTTAAATGTCGGGACCAACTGCCTAGCCCCGGGCTCCTACGCTCCTCATGGGGCAATGTAGGATTGGATGATGGATGGATGGATGGATGGAAGTGGAGGTTGTTGTATTGTTGTTGTCGGTATTAATAGTGATGACAGTGATGATAAACAGTAGTTTATTACTGATGATGATGACGTTACCTCATCTCACTTCCTATGTCTTGTAGATTGTGATGCTGTATTATAATGTGAAAAAAAATAGCAAGGATGAGAAAGAAAAGGAACAAAACAGAAAATAAGAAACAATATAATAGAAAAAGAAAACAATACAACCAGAAACCAAAATAAGAAGGCTAATACGAAATGAGAAAGAATGGGACACATACAAGAGATATATAGAATGGAATGATGATACGAAGATATAATGGGAAAAGGAATAAAATACATGAAAAACAGAAGTAAACTAGAATGGCAGTCAGTAGAGCGCATACCTCCGCCAAGGCCCAACATGCAGTTCGTTATAATCCAGTAATGTCCTATTTGTTACTGTACGGCAGCTGGAAAATGACTACCCCCCTATAGAAGCATATTTAACTCCGCTAGATCCGGAATTTTATGTGGATACACGCCAAACTGTACACATTCGTAGATACAAACTTCCTAAATATGTCTGAGTTTTAGTCATGAAGATCCATGCAATATTCACTGAAAAATTACGGAAATGTAGAAAACCGATCTATCTCGCAATGATAAATTGAATAAAAATCCTTGATCCGCACCTTTATCCTGATCTGCACCAAAATTTCATGGAATCTATTCTGGGCCAAGGTCCATTCGTCTACAAAGTTTCGCGGAAATCCGTGTTGTAGGTTTAGTGAAATCTTGCTCACAAACCAACCAGCCAACAAACAAACGGACAGGGATGAAAAACGTAACCTCCTTGGAGGAAGTAACAATAAACCCAAAGAAAAGAAGACTGACGAAGGAAGTGAAAACATGAGACGAAGTAGAGGAAATGAAAAAAAAATAAAGAAAGAAAAGGGAGAAAGACAAAACAAATGTGAAAAAAAAATAAAAAACATATCGCAGAGGTGGATGGAACTCGAAACACCTTTGCTAGAGTCTCAGGTCGCTCCATCCTACTTCACCTTGGCTCCTACTAAGGGTTGTGTTATTCCTGGAATAAAGTGAAGATAGAAAGGAGTGAGAAAGAAAAGGAAGAAGAAAGAAAATGAGAAAAGAGTTTGACAGTAAGCAAGAAAATACAGTGAATTCAAATGGAAAAGAAAGGACGAAAAGAAAGGAAAGAGCATTAATGCAGAAAGAAAGAGGAAGGAAGGGTAAGAACGAGGGAAACTTGAAAAAAAGGCAGGAACGTAGAAAACGAAACTTTAAAAGAGGAAAGACAGAACGAGGGAAGGAAAGAAAATGTTTTTTAAATGACAAAGGTGTTAACCTGGTACACCTGGAGTAGAGTCCCAAGTCTCAGGCCGCTTCACCTTGTTTCATTTCAATTCCTAACTCTTTCGTAGTTTATGATGCTCCAATACAGTTGGGATGGAAGTAGGAGGAATGAAAAAATTAAAGAGAAAAGAACACGAAGTAAAGGAAAGAAAAAAAGGGAATAAATAGGTTAAACAATAGATAAGTACAAAACATGTATGAGAGACATAAAGGAAATATAACAAACAATGCAGAAAGGGGGAAAGGAAGAAAGTAAAAGAGACTAAAGAAGAATGAAGACTTTAAGAAAGAGGAAAAAAAGAAACCATGGAAAGGGGGAACAACAAAGAGAGAGAGAGAGAGAGAGAGAGAGAGAGAGAGAGAGAGAGAGAAGGCAAGGGTTGATATTCAGGTCGAACGTTAAACATAGCAGTGCCCGGCCGCTCGACCAACCTTCATGTCGCCTCCTACCTGTCCTGCTGTTTATAAAACTTAACTATCTTAATCTTTGGCCTAAAACTTACATACCTTTAATTTTAAAACAGCACTGTAACAAGAGATTATCAGCAGGATATGGTGCGATACTCCGACCACATTCAGTAGGTCTAAAATTGCCATCTGTTCACCTTGAAATTTGACTTAAAAGACTCTACAGTAAGGTGCTCGTCATGAAGAAGTGGTATGGAAAGGATAGGAAGCGGTAACCTATTTTGGTTTACTATTCAGCAAAGTATTTTTGTTTAAAACAGACGAAAATCTTTTCCAAGTTAAGGTGAACGAACTATAGTTGTGGACAACATGTAATATAGCTAATGGTGATTGTGATGATGTTGTTGATGATGATGATGATGGATAGTGTTGATGATGACCATTGTATGACTGAACGTATTGATGATGATGGTGGTAATGATGATAAAATTTCTGTTTAGTTAGATCCACATATCCAGTGATGGTGATGGTAGTAGTGATGTTGAATGGTGATGTGGGGTTTTGTTGACGAGGACAATGATGGTGCAGACGACAGCAACGAAAAAGGACGCAAACTCATGAAAGAATCCAGCTCAGTACTGCGATAAGTTTGTTGTGTTCCGAAGACCATATCACTGAGTTCCGAAAATCATCGCTCAGTGGTTCGTTATTTACCACCATCAAAGTGGATCATTATATCGGACCGCCGCACCACACACACAAAAGCTTAACAGATTCCTGATAAATGAGAGGTGAAAAAAAATCTGTTTTCTTCAGATGTAGAGATGCCGTCCGTACTGTACGTGAGCTTGTGTGGGTGTCAATGTTCTATGAATAATGTCTAGCAACGAACAGTATTTTTTTTAATGTGTCTGACTCTAGGCATACAGTAGGCTTAACAACGCATTCCCTGAGGCCCAGAAATCCTTCTATGAACCATTCACCTCCACTTGTCACCATTTCGGGACTAACACCCACCGTCCATATTGAATACACACTAGGGCTGTCTCATACGGGATTGGTGTATTGTGTGGGTGTCAGCTTTTTGTGAATAATGTAAATCACTGAATAGTAGTTGTGTGGGTGTTGGACTCTTGTGAATAACATGAATCAGTAATTAATAACTGTGTGGGTGTTAACAGTGGTAAGTGAATAAGTTACTGAATGGCAGTTGTGTGGGTGTTAGTATGATTTGTGAATATGCGTTATTGAATAATAGATATCAGTGTGTGTGTGTGTGTGTGTGTGTGTGTGTGTGTGTGTGTGTGTGTGTGTGTGTGTGTGTGTGTGTGCGTGCGTGTGTGTGTGCGTGTGTGTGTGTGTGTGTGTGTGTGTATGTGTGTGTGTGTGTGTGTGTGTGTGTGCGTGTGTGTATGTATGTATGTATGTGTGTGTGTGTGTGTGTGTGTGTGTGTGTGTGTGTGTGTGTGTGTGTGTATGTATGTGTTTGTGTAGGTGTGTGTGTGTGTGTGTGTGTGTATGCGTGTGTGTGTGTGCGTGTGTGTATGTGTGTGTGTGTGTGTGTGTGTGTGTGTGTGTGTGTGTGAAGGCTGGCATATACAGTAAACGTAAGTACCATACCATTAAGCGCTCTATGGATCGTTTCTCCTGATTTTATCGTATATTTCTTATGTTTTTGGATCTTCCCCCGCGCCCACCTCCCTTATATTGTTGGGGGCACGGTGGCTCAGTGGTAGAGCATCAAGCTCGTAATCGGGGGACTGCGAGTTCAAGCCTCGTCCGGGACTGCTGTGTCGGGAGTGGTAGCGCGCTCCAGTAACCTAGTGGGGCTATATGATCCAATACAGGCTCTAGCTCGGGGGAACGCCATTTCTCCCATTTCCGTTATATTGTTGGGGGATTATTATTATTATTACTATTTTTATTATTATTATTATTATTATTATTATTATTTTGCCGATGATGAGAAAGAGGAGTGCGACGATGACGATTGTAAAGTTTCTTGTAATTTTGTTTATGATGACGATGGCAACGACAGGACGATAATGACAACAACTTCGAAGATGATGATGACGATGAAGTTTGTATTTGTACTGATCATGATGATGATGATGATGATGTTGATGATGATGATGATATTGATGGTGATGATGATGATGATATTGATGACGATATTGATGGTGATGATGATGGTAAGGAAAAAATGAGACAACAGAGGAAACTCACCCTCGATGCCAGGGTTGCCTAGACCAAGGCCGTGTGACTCTGGCCAATCTCATGTCCTCCTTATTTATCATTTTATGTATCCTGTCTCCTGACGATTTTATGCAGCTTACGGCAGACTTTTGCAACTGGAGGGGTTGGGTATCGTCTACATTAACCCCTGCTCTGCTAGGGGGCTCTTACCTGAATAAAATCGTCTGGTGGTAGCAGAAATAAAAATAGATATTACCTCATTGTACTGAAAAGGTTGACTTGTTTTCTACTTATTGTTGACTTGGCTTGGATCTGTGTATCCAGAGAGAGAGAGAGAGAGAGAGAGAGAGAGAGAGAGAGAGAGAGAGAGAGAGAGAGAGAGAGAGAGAGAGAGAGGTGGAGGATAGCTGAATCCGTAAAGCTGAAAACGAAAACACAAAAACTATTAATAGGTATTTTATCAGAGTCGTCAGTGACAATGGATCACACATCATCATCATCGTCATCATGATCATCATTACCATCTTTGCTTCTATCCTATCGAACCATTACCACGAAGGTCCAAAGACAGGAGCAGGACAGTAAGAGAGAGAGAGAGAGAAGCATCAGCAGTAAACTGACTGTGGTTATATAACCTTTTAGTCACTATTCCATCTTATTTTCTCGCAGTTCAGTGGCAAAATAAGACAATCCTACGACTGCACACTCTTTTCATAACACTTCTTCGTGACAAGCATCATATTCGAGTGTTAATTTCTGGTCAGTGGCAGAGAAACACAATGCTACTGCTCTACATCCTTTTCCTAGCACTTCTTCTTGACTAGCATCATATTCTAGGGTTAATTTTGTTTTACAGTTCAGTGGCAGAATAACGCAATACGCTCTACAGCCTTTCCCCAGCACTTCTTCGTGACTACCGCGGTGTTGTTGTGTTAATGTCTTGGTACAGGTCAGGGTTCAAGATGGAGAGATGTCAGTTTGAGGTGCAATTAACCCCTTCACTCCGATGACGTATTTTTTATTTTATTCTTGTCACCTTCAGACGATTTTCCTCAGTTTAGGAGCAACTTTTGGAAGCAGAGGGTTAGATAAAGCCTTCATTAAACCCTTCACTACAAGAGTCTGCCACAAGTTTAATGAAATCGTCTGGAGGCAGCAAGAATGACACCGAAAAATACAGCAGCCCATACAAGGCAGGACTGTGAGCACCTTAGAACTGGAAGGTGGATGACATACATACATACATACATACATACATACATACATACATACATACAGCAGCCCATGCAAGGCAGGACTGTGAGCACCTTAGAACTGGAAGGTGGATGACATACATACATACATACATACATACATACAGCAGCCCATGCAAGGCAGGACTGTGAGCACCTTAGAACTGGAAGGTGGATGACATACATACATACATACATGCATGCATACATACATACATACATACACATACATACAGCATCCCATGCAAGGCCTGACAGTGAACACTAGAGAACTGGAAGGTGGATGACATACATACATACATACATACAGCATCCCATGGAAGGCCTGACAGTGAACCATAGAACTGGAAGGTTGAAAAGAGAGAGAGAGAGAGAGAGAGAGAGAGAGAGAGAGAGACTGATAGGTAGAGGTATAGATAGACAGACGGATGTATGTGGATAAGTTTGAAGATAGAACAGTAGGTAAATATAGACAGATGAATAGATATGGATTCATAGATAGATAGATAGACAGGTAGTTAGACAGACAGACGGAGAGATGGTTATAGACAGATAGATAGAGGAAGGAACGGTTAGGTAGACTGACAGATAAATGGGCGAACTGATGGATGGATATAGATGGGAGGATAGATACATAGAAGATAGATAGGCAGATAGGTAAACAGATACATATATAGTTAGAAAGACAGATAGATGGACCAATTGACTGAGTAACTGATAAATACAGATGTGGAAACGGAGGTAGTTATATGATGGTAGAGTGAACCTCGGCCACCTAGCGCTGAGCAATGGCTTGACAGATGCATGCATATAAATAGGTAGACAGACTGATTAGATAGACAGACAGACAAAGAGATAGATAGATAGATAGGTAGATAGACATAGATAGAGAGACAGATAAAGAGAAAAATTAAGATATGTAAAAAGTAGACAAGTGTGCAACCCCGGCTTGCGAGTGTGGAGCTGGGAGTGGATTTATCTCGGTCTTCCTCGCCTCCTGCTTACCACTCTTCCATCCTGTTTCTTACTGTGCCATCTCTTAACATCCAATTTGTTTATTATAATCTCTTTCTTATGCTTTCTTCATCAAACACTCTATAAACAATTCTTTTATTGTTCTTTACACTGTAATCCTTATCCCTGTCCCTCTTTCCTATATCTTACCTTATCATTGTTTATGGCTTTTTTTGTCATATTTTTATCATACTCTCTCCAACCTAACAATTTTTAGCATACTCTTTTTAACTTACATTGTAAAACTTTCATCTCTCTCTCTCTCTCTCTCTCTCTCTCTCTATCTATCTATCTATCTATCTATCTATCTATCTATCTATTCTCTTCATTTCTCTTTCTTCACAGATCTAGTATTGTATTCCAGCTGCCGCCAAACGATTGTATTCAGTTCAGAGTGAGTCATGGCATCCTGAGAATCAACGTAAATTTACCAATGTCAAACAAATACAGTGGCTGTTGGTTGGAGTGCATACTAATGACACGAAAATGAGAACGACAAAAAGAAATGCAAATGAAAAGGAGGAAGATAGGATAAATAAAGGAGAGTGGAAAGGATAAAGGTAGAAAGAAAAGGCGAGAGAAATGACAAAAAGCAAGAAAGGCTAAACCCAGTAAAGGAGTATGGTGCAATACAGGGTGAAGGTGTTAATTAGGTACAGGTGTAGTAGAGTCCCAGGCCGCTACACCTTATTTCATCTCGCTTCCCGACTCTATCGTAGCTTCAGCTGCTGTAATATAGTTGTGACTGATCTAATGTACCTAATTGTGCTGAAGGTGATGATGATGATGATGATGATGATGATGATGATGATTAGATTTAAGAATGTTAACTGTACCTAGGATGACGATGATGGTGATGATGATGAGGAGGATAATTAGATTTCTGAATACTGTTAACTGTATCGATAATGATGATGATGATGATGATGATGATGATGGTCGTTGCCGTTGCACTGGGAGTGATGATGATGGTGGTTTCAGGTAGGTTAGTGTTGGTGATGATAACCTTACTCCATCTCGCCTCTTGCCGTTGTTGTAGCTTGTGATGCTGTAATATAATGAAGAAAGAAAGGAGGAAGGAACAAAGAGAAATGAAGAAACAAAAGGTAATGAAAGAAATAATGGGAGAAGACAGAAATACAGTGTAAAAGAAAAGTTAGTTTGTTAGTAAAAGAGTAATGAATGGCAAATAGAAAGTACAACTTACGGGTAAAACAGATAAAGGAACATAAAAAGGATCCTAAAGAGAGAGAGAGAGAAAGAGAGAGAGAGAGAGAGAGAGAGAGAGAGAGCGAGAGAGAGAGAGATGGGGAATAGAGAGAAAGGAGATCATAAATATAAGGAGCAGCAGAGAAACTGAAAGAGAAAGAAAAAGGATACAAGAGAGAGAAAAAAAGGAGCCAGTAGGTGAGAAGGTTGGAACTCCAGACACTTTTACTGAGTGCCAGGTCGCTCCCCATTACTTCACTTTGACTCCTTGCATATCTTGTTGCTTTAATGATGTTATATTGTAAAGAAAGACAATAGAAAGGAATAAAGAAATGAAGTGAATAAGAAAACGAGAAATGAGAAAGAAAGAGACAGAAAATATGAAAAAGGAAAGAACGAAATAGAGAAAGAAAGAATGAAACAAAGCAACAATACAGAGTGAATGAAAAGGAGAAAGGAAAGGGAAAAAGAAAGGAAAGGGCGAGGGAAAGGAGGCGAAAGCATAACAGGCAATTTAGAATACTGGAAGAAAGAAGGACGGGAATGAAGCAGAACGTGAAATAAGGAGAAGGAAGAAAAGAAAAGGAGAAAAATGATAATGAGGAATAAAGGTAAACTGTTAACATGGTACACGTATAGTAGAGTCCCAGGCCGCTCCATTTTACTTCATCTCACTTTCTGCTTCTTATGTAGCTTATGTGGATGTAAAATTGTGGAAAAAGAAAGACGTAAAGGGAGATACAACAAAAGATACCGCAAGAGGAAACGAAACTGAAGTAAAAAAAAAAAAAAAAGATCCAAGATGGCTACGAAAAAGTGAACAAAAAAAATGGAGGAAAATGTAAGAGAATGAGAAATATAAGATGAGAAAATTAATAAAGAAGGGAAGAGAAAGACAGAAATAAGTAAAGGAAGGAGCTAAAGCGAAGAAAGCAGTAAAGCATATTCAGGAGCCGGGGTTGAACTCTAAAGACATGTATAGCTATACTCGATTTTTTTTCCAGCTGATGATCCACTTTCGTGAATGTGGCACCTGCGCACTCCTGCCGCGTGGTTAGTTGGTTTCAATTTCATACCTGAAGTATCATATTTACAAAATGCAGTTGTGCGTTTTATTCCAGTTTTCATAAATGCTGTTTTGCATTGTCATTGTACTATACAAACAGACATGAAACGAGTGTGTATCTTTGCTTCACCCAAACGGACAATGAATTTGAGGAAGTTGAATTTGAATTGAAATATTGTTGTAAAAGGTACAGAGTTGTTGCATCTCTATTAAATAAATAAATATATATGCTTACGGATTTATATACTTACGGATAATATGAACGAAGGTATCGAAACAATGGAGTAGGTGTGATCCATTATAAAATCTGACATTTAGCGAGACGAGACAACTTGTTTTTCCCGCCTGGCCGTCTCTCGTGTCACCCCCTCCTCTGTAGCGGCTGTTCCATTCCCCTTCCCACTTCCAACACTTTCCCACTGACAAAACCGTTAATTTACTTAGAATGGTACTATTGTCTAATGTAACAAGTGCCTAAGTATTAATCTATCTACCCATCCATCTATTGCCAGACGCCTTAATCCTATACGGGGTGGCCACAAACAAATCGCCTCCACGTCGGCCTGTCACCCGTCATTTCATTGCCCTGCTCCCAGCTCACACCCCCTCTCTCATATACCTCTCCACTCCATCCCTCGATCTCATCCTTGGCCTCCCCCTCCCTCTCTCCCCCTCCACCTCACTCACATATACTCTCCTCGTCAGTCTCTCACTCTCCATTCTCCCCACATGGCCAAACCACCTCAGTGTGTTTCTCCTAACGCTTCCTATCACATCCACATCTACACCACAACACTCCTTCACATCCTCATTTGTCAGTCTCTCTCCATGTGACACCACATGCTCATCTCAAATAATTCATTTCCACTGCTCTCACTCTTGACTTGTGTCCCTCCAACAAGGTCCATGCTTCACTTCCATACGTTAGAGCTGGTATCACAATACTGTCATATAGTTACTTTTTCACTTCCTTGCTCACTTCCCTGTTTCTTATCACTGCTTTCAAGGAACTACCAACGTTTCTTCCTTGTTGTACCCTTTCAAGCACTTCACCCTCCAAGCATTCATCCTTACTCATCACACTGCACACGCTAAGTATTAAGAAAAATTTTATTTGCCCTTTTTTTGTGTGTGTGTTTTTTTTATATGTCCGACTCTGGGCAAAGGCTTCAGGACCTATATCTCGGGGGCAGTAGCCTCTCCCAAGGCCCAGTAGTCCTACACCTCCACTTACGCAGCCAAATGCGTTTATCTATATATATATATATATATATATATATATATATATCTATATATATATATATATATATATATACGGAGATGTAACAACTCTGTGCCTTTTACAACAACAAATATTTCAATTCAAATTCAACTTTCTCAAATTCATTGTCCGTTTGTGTGAAGCACAGATACATACTCGTTTCACGTCTGTTTGTATAGTACAGTGACAATGCAAAACAGCATTTATGAGAATTGGAATATAAGGTACAAGTGTTTTTTGTAAATATGATACTTCAGGTTTGAAATTAAAACCAACGAATCACACGGCAGGAGTGCGCAGGTGCCACATTCACGAAAGTGGATCACCATCTGGAAAAAAAATCAAGTATAGTAATGACAGGCAGCTTTACCTTTCTGCTTATCACCTCCTACCTGTCCTGATGTTTGTAAGGCTTTAATTCTCTGTACACTTTAACTTGGCCTAAAACTGCCATCTTTCCATCCTGAATGCTGGGTATTAACAATATATTAACACTACAATATGGTGCTAATAACGAAGAAGTGTCATGGCAATGATGTATAGCCGTAGTGTGGTCTTAATCACTTATTCAGCTAAGGGAAATTTGATGCAAAATGTCGAAAATCTTCTCCAGGTTTGTTATGAATCCATATTATATTTACAAATCATAATAGATAGATAGATAAATAGACAGATAGACAGCTCTATGCGAGCCTGGGAATGGGAAATGATCTTGCAAGTTAAACTGAGGAAAAGCTGACGACAGATTAGGAAGTAGCAAGTCAGGAGATGATGCAGTTAGTTTGTCAGCGAAACAGCGGGAGAACAAAGCCTAGTGACCATACACAAACATACACACATACTCACACACAGGCTTCTAGAACTTTCCAACCACAGTGAACACACGTGACACGACCCCTGTTTCACCAGAATTTAGGAAAGAGAGCTCAGAAGGAGAGAGGCCATAGAATCGGCAGGTAGAGGGGAGAAAGGCTTTGCAACTTGGGAGAGAGAGAGAGAGAGAGAGAGAGAGAGAGAGAGAGAGAGAGAGAGAGAGAGAGAGAGAGAGCGAGACAGGGAGGTAGCTAGCTGGACTCTACTTATACTCAATCGTGTGTGAGAGACTTTGCTAATATTTCCAAGACAAATAAAAAGAGTCCCATACTCTTCTTTACCTCTCCTGTCATTGCATGACAAATGGGAACCAAGATTATCTACTTACAAACAACTCAAGTATAACAACCGCTCGTCCACAAGTCTAATATATATAACTTCTCTACAAGTAACTACAAAGTCTGTTTATGACATTTGGTAGGAACGAACGTATACGAACCTCGTCTACGAATCAACAGTGAATTCCTACAAAATATCAAGATTGAAAACAAAAAAATACCTCTCACAACCAACAACTCACAACCAGCTCCTGACAGTATTCTCTCCAATCAGCCCCCTCCGTCTCCCCGATCATCACGTTGATGTAGAGGTGAAGAGGTCACAGGACGCCTTGCAAGTAGTTTAACAAAGTACTGATACAAACAATCTTGAAATTTCTATGACGAACCAACGAACTACAACCATCTACAATCAACTACAAGTAACAACTCCACGAGTCGTCTGTATAATCTATACGCACCTACAAGTAACGACAGTCTTCATCCCACAACGAGTAAATCACAAGAGAAAAGGACCTAGAAAACATAAAGAAAAAAAACAAAAAACAAAACAAACAAACGAAGAGTGAGATACGACTCACAACTCACAACAACCGGACCTCACCCTCCTCTCTCTGCTACATCCACCCAACCTCCATCGCTGATGCAGAGGTCAAGATACGCAGCAAAACACCAGAGCCACATTTATAACGCGACTTACTCACTTTTCTTCACCCAGCTTAAGCATCACTACTCAGTATTCACCACAGCTACCAGTGTGGGAAGCCGACGTCACCATGTGCTGAGATGACATCACAACGCGAGTCTGCCACGCCAAGCAACGTGTGACTGACACCAGGCACTTCTCACCCACTACTCATTACTCATTATTCACATAGCTCCTATTCATACTCATTTATTTCCACAGTATTGAGTTGGAAATTCGACGTTCTATGCTGAGGTTTGCCTGGGACAGCTGTTAACCACCACAAGCACCAGGCCATGGAATTTCCTGAGTAATATCGTCCATCAACACAGCACTAGAATTATCAAGAGATCTTCAATCAACCCTGCATTTTTCTTCCGAGATCGACTTTTGTATCGACACACCTCTACGATCTGTATCAAGTGGGTAAAATTATACTTACTCATTTCTTCTCTGTGCTAAAATTAGCTATATTCAACTTTTTTTTACTTACTTCCATATATACACTTATACACTCACTATCTATCATTTATTTCAACTTATTTACTCATCTATTTTGTTAGGACATAAATAAACAAAAGGTGTATTTCAAAACACCATATCTTAATGACAGGAATATTTTCGCCACCACCCACGTTAATACCAGATGACACACAATTAGCCACAACAGACTCACAATTAAGAGAGCACCAAGGCAACACACCAGATGACACACAGTTTGCCACAACAACAGACTCACAATTAAGAGAGCACCAAGGCAACCCACCCCTTGTACAAACCTCACCACAAACTAAAGACCAAGAAACAAATACGGCAGTTTCAGATGATGAGTGGGAAACCCCCTCTGACGTAGCAAGTGCGGACTTTGTCGCTGACTTGCACACATATGCCAATATACTTAACAGGGTTCGCCAGTCCGGTCGTACATATTCCACCATTCTCTCACACAACGATAAACACGTCCAAGTTGAATTAACAGAGCAAACAGTGAAAATGAATCAAGAAACAAATACCGCTGATCTAACAACCACACCCCAAGTGTTTGTGTATCACGAGGATAAAACTGCCCCAAAATTCTCTGGCACAGACAAAGATCGCATTGATGTCATTTCATTAGTCAGTCAGTGGGAACAAATGTTCATCAAGCGCCACATACTAGATGAACAAGAGAAAATTGCTATTTTTTCATCTTGCATAAGCCAGGAAAGATGTCCAGCAAGCAATTTATTGCGCTCAGATAAGCTCCATAAGGCTAGGACATATGATGAATTTAAAACTGAATTTTTGAAGAAATTTTCTGGAGGTATGAACTTCTTGCCAGGTATAATTCCAGAATTACATAAAATTGTAGATCTTGTAAGGGAGCACACTACAAACCATGTGGTCAGTGAAATAACTGCTGATGTCTCCACAATCAAAAGAACGTTGTTAGTTACTTTGGAAAACTCAAATTGGATAACAGATGATGGAAAGATGTCCCCAGACCTCGTCGTGGACATCATTGGTTATGTAGCTGCCTTGTGTAAATTACCTGATAGGACCCTTAAGATCGCCAAGACGATCGCGTACACCCCAGGAATGTGCTTGCTAGACTTTATGAACGAGGTAGAGATGCAGTGCAGTAAAGCAGGTATGGTCGACACACATGCACATTCTAGTAGAATGAGGGTACCTGAGACAGTATCAGCTGTGAAAACATCTACACCGACCCCAAACAGAGAACAAAATCGATCGCGACCCGAAAGTAGGCAGACCAAACAACCAAACATGACAAGGCCTCGATCACAGACGCCAGGCTACAGGCAGTTTCATAAGTTTTCGCGCGGCCCGAGCAGGTCTCACGCCATAAACAACACTACTTATGGGAAATCACATCGTAGGTCACAGTCAAGGGATAGGTCCATTCTATGTCATTATTGTGCAAAACCAGGACACACAAGGTATGAATGCTTTATCAAAGCAAAAGAGGACAAACAAAAGACACAAGGATTTGGTCCTTACTGTAGGCATCATAGATACCAAGGGCACTGGACCAGTGATTGCAAAACAGTAGAAAAAATTGTGTCTATGTTCAAATCGGGGGAAGACCAAGTCATGACAAAAAACGAACAAACGTAAAGAAAAACAAGTCTAAAATTCACATAGGAGGCATGTTGGGAAATGAGTGTATCTTGATACCAGCTGTATGTGAGGATCAAAACGTTTCCTTATTTTTAGATACAGGCTCTCCAGTGAACTTAATAACACATGAAGAACTAAATAGAATTCTTAAAAATAAAAAGAAAGTAACTTTTCTGCATGAAGCTGATTTAGATTTATACACGGTAGATGGACAACAAATTACAGTGAAAGGTATGATAAGATTAAATATCAGTTTCACAGAGACTACAAGACCATTCTCTGCATTTTTCTATATCGTTGAAAACTTAGCAATTAAAGCTCATATGTTACTGGGCTTAAGATCCATGAGAGCTGAGAACATAACCATACTCCCACAAATGAATGGAATAGACTTTGACAATGAATTCATAGAGGAAATACCTTCAGAGCCCTCACCGATTGGTAAAAGAGAGCCAAAAAGAATTGGTAATACTAAAGGCTTAAACAAACATACACAAACAGATGAGTGTATAGATCCACTCCTACCACCAACCCCATCCTCCAGAATTAGTGACCCAGATAACAGTACTGATTTATCAATTTTTCCAGCCCATCTCACTAATGATTTAGTTATACCACCTAATTCCTACATGAAAGTTACCATAAAGAGCAAATTACGGAATAGTACTGTTCTTGTCTTAGAAGAATTATGTAAAGTAAAGGGATTGTCAGTAGAAAACGCATTATGTCATACGAACGACGAAGGGCAAACTCAGATATTCATAATCACATGAATGGGGAAGTTCAGTTGAAAAAGGGGACTTACATAGTTAATATTGAAAAATGTCCTGCCCCTGTGAAGGAAATAGTTATAGCTGGAGTGACAAGTGAGATAAAATCTACGGATAGAGAAAGAATAAAAGAGAATTTAATTCACTCAGGTGAATTTGATGAAGAAAATGATTTGTTAACCCTGCTGGAAACACACAGGGACACCGTAGCATTGCCTGGAGAACAATTAGGGTGTACTAACTTGATTAATCACATGATTAATGTGCACCCAGAAACACCACCAATTTTCGTACCAGCTTACCGCATACCACACTCCCAACGTACACTTGCAAATCAGTATGTCGATGAAATGTTAAAACTTGGAATTATTGAGCCTTCAGTCTCCCCGTGGAATGCCCCATTATTCTTCGTGCCCAAACGAATTGGAGAAATGCGTGCGGTAGTAGATTACAGTAAACTAAATAATCACACAATCCCAGACAGATTTCCCATGCCATTGCTAAGCGACGTCCTACAGAATATTGGTCCTGAGAATAATATATTCTCGACCATCGATCTCCTAAACGGCTATTATCAGATTCCGGTTTCGGAGGAGTCACGTAAATACACTGCCTTTTCAACAAACAGAGGCCATTATCAATATACAAGAATGCCAATGGGACTGAGGACAGCCCCAGGCACATTCCAGCATCTTATGAATTACGTATTGTCCGGAATTTTAGGACAAGGAATATTTGTTTATCTTGACGATATTATTATCGCAACGAAGAATATTAAGGATCATCTCAGGAAATTAGACTTACTCTTACAAAAGCTTAGTGATGCTGGTTTTAAAATTAAGCTTTCTAAATGCAAATTTTGCTTTAAGGAAATAAATTTCTTAGGCCACAAATTAAGTTCTGATGGTATTCACACCACTGATGACAAAATACAGGCAGTGAGAGATTTTCCTGAACCCACTACGACTGACGAAGTTAGACAATTTTTAGGTCTGGCTGGGTACTATAGGTCATTCGTACCACAGTTCTCTCATATAGCCTTTCCTCTATTCCAACTACTCAAAAAAGATGCTGTATTCCAATGGGAAGAAGAACAAAAAAAGGGCATTTAACAATCTACAAATTAAACTAACAAATGCACCTTGTTTAGCATATCCAGATTACACAAAATCATTTCTTATTTGTACAGACGCATCAGTTAAAGGATTAGGGGCTGTACTGATGCAGGAAGATAAAAGAGGAAAAAATCAACCAATTGCATTTGCCAGCAGACAAACAAGAGGTGCAAAGAAAAATTATTGCACTACAGACTTAGAGGCACTTGCAGTGGTTTTTGCATTACAAAAGTTTCGAGATTTGGTATATGGTTACGAAATCCACTTATTCACCGACCATAAACCACTGGTGGGTATGTTGAAAGAAAAACTCCTTTCTGGGAGGAAAGCAAGATGGAAATGTACAGTTGAAAACTACAATGTACAAATTCATTATATACAAGGTAAAATGAACATAGTAACTGACGCATTATCTAGGAACCCGAACACAATTCACGTCGCGGCGTTAGATCTCAAAGGAAATATCCCAAACCACGGTGATATCGCAAAGGCACAAAGACTTGACCCAATATGGTCTAAAGTTATATACAAGTTAGAAAGTGGAGATGATATACAATTACCCAAACTGCATGTCCCACTCGAACAATTCACAATGGTCAATAATACATTATACAAGATTAACTCTAAACAACCAAAACACCAAAGAAATACTAACCAGTTGGTAGTACCTAATGACATGATACCCCAAGTATTACGAACGATACACGATAGCCCACATGCAGGACATCCTGGAAAGGATAAGACATTCAACCAAGCCCAGCTGTTGTATTACTGGCCTTCATTACGAAAAGATATAAACAATCATATAGACAGATGCGAATCATGTGCGAAACACAAAGGATACCCAATCACACCTGCACCGATGGGTAATTACCCTGTACCACATCAACCATGGGACGTTGTCGCTGTTGATTTACTCAAGATGCCATTATCATACAATAATAACCTATACTTATTCGTAGCAACGGATCATTTTTCCCTTTATATCATTTTAGCTCCAATTAAAGATAAGACAGCAGAGACAGTAGCAAAGGCAATAACAGATAATGTAATATGTCGCTTTACTACCCCAAAGGTACCAATAAGTGATAATGGAGGAGAATTTAATTCTGAGATCTTACAAGAAATATGTAAACAATACAACATCAAAAAGGTTAACGTTTTAGCCTATCACCCAGCATCGAATGGGTTGGTAGAGAGACAAAATGAAAAAGTATTAGATGTGCTACGACACATTCTCAGTGAAAATTATGCAAACTGGGATGATTGGATTCCCAGAGTAGAAGCCTCAATTATTGGATCTATAAATAAATCCATAGGTGACACACCACATTTAATTATATATGGAACAGATAAAAAACTACCATATGAGCTCCTAGAAGGTGACAGTATGCCCATATACAATTACGATGATTACTCTAAACCCCGTTTACGTGAATTCCAGGACATTCACAAAAGAGTAAAAAAACAATTAACGATGTCCAAGGAAGAAATGACGGAGGCATTTAACAAGAAGGCAAGAGATTCACCTATCAGCTTAGGAGACATTGTTTACGGTATCGTTCATACGAGAGACAATAAATTATCCCCAAAATTTGAGGGCCCATACAGAGTAATTAACATAAAAGCAAACAAAGTTTTAATTAAGTCACTGTCAAGTGGCGAAGAGAAACAAGTTCATATTGACCATTTAAAACGAGTTTCAAGGGAATTATCCAATAATTATTCAGCCTCGGATACAACCGAACAGGCGAACGTACCTCAAGAAACCAAGCAAGAAAACAACAATGATTACAAAAAGAAATTAAGGTCATATACCAAACAATCGAACATAGGTGCAACTGTTCCAGTCAAATCTACATTACATCATTTACGAGAATTAAATATCGATTTAAACTCCTTCTATAAATGAAATAAAAATCAACCGTAACGCACATCATCACTATCATCGACCACATCATGACCATATTAGGAAATTAATAGATTTTTTTTTTTCGGTAGGTTACGATGAAGGAACTTATGCTATGGATTGTCCTCTACATAGCAAGAGGATATGCGCACTTAGACCCCCAACACATAGTACGACAAGGATGCCTCATAGCTCCAACGGCCACGACTACAATCGTTAAGGACGTCATGAGTACTGAAATAAGTCTAGATTACTTATATGAATTACCTACTCATCTAGACAGCCTTGCGACGCCGATGCGAACTCTGGACTTCATGATAGGAAATTATGTTTCACAAGCACATAACACAAAGCAAGTGAATGAAATGGTAAAGTTAGCGAAATGGAAACTAGAACAGGCAAAGTCAACTATGCTCATCATGATCCAAGATCTCCCATCTTATGGAACGGAGGTACTGAGCGACAGGAACAACATCACACGTACTCGCCAAAAGCGCGGTTTGTTCGACCTGGGTGGCGCAGTTCTTGGGAACATCTTTGGATTGGCTACAGAGGATGGCCTTAAAGAAATAAACAACAAATTTAATAAGATAGCTCAAATACTAACATACCAAGATAAATTCATCACAGGACAGAACTCAGCAATGAAGACAATTGTGAAAAATCTGAAAAAGGCAGAAAACATAGCTCTCGAGAGTGTAGATAAAATAAATGAAATGGAAGGAAACATTACACTTTTCCAACACTTCTCCATCATCACAGAACATATTGACACGATTCTACTACAATTAGAGAACACTAGAGATCGTTTCAGGGCACTTATGCAAGGAATTTCGAATGCTGGTGATGGCAAGATCACAATTGACTTACTCCCTGTTCATGAGCTACGTCAGATAATTAGTCAAGGCATACATAAACATAAATTGAAGCCGTTGTTCTGCAGTAGGGAATTCATGCAATATTATCCATATTTAGAAGCAACACTAACACCAACATCAGTAGTAGTTCATGTACCATTCATAACTGAAGACCTGTTCACAGTATACCAAATACATCCCTTCCCCTATAAAAATAACAACACTTTGGTCATCATCAACATCAACACAGACACCGAACTCATCATGGTCTCCAAGAGACGGGACACTGTCACTTTCGCAAGTGAATCAACGATTGAACGAAAGTGCCGCACATCCTTACATGCTGTTCATCTTTGTCCTGCGTACATTTTCACGTTTCAGCCTACTGATACAGTCCCTTGTGAAATGGCTATCATCAGAAATGACAATATTCATCATCATTGCAACTTCACTTTTGCTCCAGATAAACTTGTACACCATCAACGCATTGGACACTCACAGTTTTTTTATTTCACTCATAACACATCAGTTTACATAGTCTGTCCAGATATACCACCATCTCATACTTCAGCCTCAGGATTATACATAGCACCAGACTACTGTGCGGTATTTACACCAGCCATGTCTACTTTATCCACTATCAATCACTACGCCATTCTCAATCATACACACAAACATTTCCACCCACTGCCTGATATGGACCTAAACATGAGCACAAGTATTAAGTTGACTTCACCTAAGTTTTAAACTATGCAACTGATCAATGAAACAGTGAAGCCCTGGGAAGATTTGAGTTTGAGTATGTTCAACCCATATTATGTGTATAGCCCAGCATCTACTGTCTTTATAATCTTCTGCATTGTATTTGCAGTACTGCTGTTCGCAGTGCACAGAATGCATGCAAGAATTGCTAATTTGGAGTCAGTATTTAGTGGGGGGAGAGTTAACATCCAAGTTAACCCCCCTGAATGAAGTGTACATATTTTGTATATATATATATATATATATATATATATATATATATATATATATATATATATATATATATATATATATATATATATATAAACAATACAAAGAAGAATGACCCATGTATGGCATACCAGTACCATTATCTTTAAATGAAATATTAATAACTCTTACCATAATCTTAATTTTAAACTATTTTTTTTTCTTGCATGTATGCATTTCACTACAATAACCCAAGTACATACTGTATTACAATTAAATAGTTTACTTTTAATACATTTATTCAAATATGTATACAACTTGTTTAAAATGTAATATTACTGAATAATTGCTATTTACTATGAATTTTATATGTATACAATATTATAATCAATATTATGTACGGTACTAATAGATTAGCATATGTCAGTAATAATTGCTGTCGGAGGATCTTCAGCTGCGTGGGCCGAGCAATGTTATGAGTCCATATTATATTTACAAATCATAATAGATAGATAGATAAATAGACAGATAGACAGCTCTATGCGAGCCTGGGAATGGGAAATGATCTTGCAAGTTAAACTGAGGAAAAGCTGACAACAGATTAGGAAGTAGCAAGTCAGGAGATGATGCAGTTAGTTTGTCAGCGAAACAGTGGGAGAACAAAGCCTAGTGACCATACACACACATACACACATACTCACACACAGGCTTCTAGAACTTTCCAACCACAGTGAACACACGTGACACGACCCCTGTTTCACCAGAATTTAGGAAAGAGAGCTCAGAAGGAGAGAGGCCATAGAATCGGCAGGTAGAGGGGAGAAAGGCTTAGCAACTTGGGAGAGAGAGAGAGAGAGAGAGAGAGAGAGTGAGACAGGGAGGTAGCTAGCTGGACTCTACTTATACTCAATCGTGTGTGAGAGACTTTGCTAATATTTCCAAGACAAATAAAAAGAGTCCCATACTCTTCTTTACCTCTCCTGTCATTGCATGACAAATGGGAACCAAGATTATCTACTTACAAACAACTCAAGTATAACAACCGCTCGTCCACAAGTCTAATATATATAACTTCTCTACAAGTAACTACAAAGTCTGTTTATGACAGGTTAAGATGGACGAACTATAGCAGTGGCCTGGCTCTAATGTAACTAATGATGATGGTGATGGTGGTGATGGAAGGTAGTTCTGATGACAAATAACTATAAGTGAATGGATAATGTTGCTGATAATAATAACTGAATAATGATGATAGTGCTGGATATAGTGATAGTGATGGAGGGTAGTTTTGGTTTTAAGTTTTATAGTATGGATAATGATGAAAGTAATCCTTATGATGATGACTGCATGGCTAATAATAATAATAATAATAATAATAATAATAATAATAATAATAATAAAATAAAAATAATAATAATAATGATGATGATGATGATGGTATTGATGGTGATGTCGATTAGTAGTGATGATAATCATATCACGTCACCAATTAATAATAATTGTGGTGATGGTGATGGCAGTACCGATCAATAATGATGATACTCACACCACTTCACCTGTAATAATAATGGTGGTGGTAGTGGTGGTGATGTCGATCAATAATGATGATACTCACACCACTTCACCTGTAATAATAATGGTGGTGGTAGTGGTGGTGATGTCGATCAATAATGATGATACTCACACCACTTCACCTGTAATAATAATGGTGGTGGTAGTGGTGGTGATGTCGATCAATAATGATGATACTCACACCACTTCACCTGTAATAATAATGGTGGTGGTAGTGGTGATGATGTCGATCAGTAATGATGATACTCACACCACTTCACCTGTAATAATAATGGTGGTGGTAGTGGTGGTGATGTCGATCAATAATGATGATACTCACACCACTTCACCTGTAATAATAATGGTGGTGGTAGTGGTGATGATGTCGATCAATAATGATGATACTCACACCACTTCACCTGTAATAATAATGGTGGTGGTAGTGGTGATGATGTCGATCAATAGTGATGATACTCACACCACTTCACCTGTAATAATAATGGTGGTGGTAGTGGTGGTGATGTCGATCAATAATGATGATACACCACTTCACCTGTAATAATAATGGTGGTGGTAGTGGTGGTGATGTCGATCAATAATGATGATACACCACTTCACCTGTAATAATAATGGTGGTGATGTCGATCAATAATGATGATACTCACACCACTTCACCTGTAATAATAATAGTGGTGGTAGTGGTGGTGATGTCGATCAATAGTGATGATACACCACTTCACCTGTAATAATAATGGTGGTGGTAGTGGTGGTGATGTCGATCAATAGTGATGATACTCACATCACTTCACCTGTAATAATAATGGTGGTGATGTCGATCAATAGTGATGATACTCACACCACTTCACGTACCTTCCTACTTCTGGTGTAGTTTGTGATGCAACATAATGGAGAAAGAACAGATAAATGAAGAAAGGGAAGAGGGAGTAAAACAGAAATAAATGTAACAGAAAAAAACATGAAATATGAAAGATCTTACGAAAGCTTTTGTGAGTGAAAAGAGAAAGGAGGAAAAGGATATAGAATATATGAAAAAGAAATAAAAGACAGATACATGGAAAAGGAGGAAAAACGAACAAATAGATAGTAATTAACGAAATGATGTAAACTGAAAGAACAAGGAGAGATCATCAGAGAAATTACCAATATGCCGGGAATCGAACCCGGGACTCTCAGGTGATAATTTCTCTGATAATTTTTCCTGTGTAAAATATACAGGTTCTCTCTTCAACAAGGAGAGAGAAAGTGAGAATGGAAATGAAAGAAAAAATAAATGGATGTCAAATCAAGCAAGGTTTGACTTGGTACACCTTACTTCATCTGATCTCTTGCCTCTCCTGTAGCTTGTGGAATTGTAAAATAACAGTGACTTTGATCTGATGTAGATCATGATGAGGATGAGGATGTGGATGAGGATGATAGTAAATGGAAGTGCATGGAAGGAAGGAAGAAAGAAAGACAGAAAGATACCTACCAATTATTATAGCTGTCCCCCATACTTTGGGGACTCAAAAAGACAAGAAAATAAGGCAAATGAAAATGAAATAACAGATATGGTAAAAGTAGAAACAAAGAGAAATTAAGGGTAAGAAGAGAGGAAAAAGAAACATAAAGGAAAACAAATAGAATGCAAAGAAAGATTTAAAAGGAACAAAATATACTTTTAAAAAAGGGAGAGAAGAAAGAAGTGCAATAAAATGAAAATATACCACGAAGAACATGACAAAGAAAAGGAGAAACAAACAAACAGGAGGAAAAGCAAAAAACAAATGGATAGACAAATAAAGAAAAGGAGCAATAATGCAAGAAGGTTCCAAGATGCCAACTCAGTTTACCCGTAGTGGAGTCCAAGGCCGCTTCACCTTACTTCACTTTGCCTCCTGCCTCTCTTGCATCTTGTGATGATGTAATATAACTGAGATCAAAGGAAAATTGCAAATAAAGAAAAAGAAAGTAATGATAACACTGACGATGGTCGTGATAATAATTATGTCAGGGATTTGGCACCCCTTTTTAACGTGACATCGTCCGGTTTGACTCTATCGGATACGTTTATGTGAAGCTATAGAATGTGTCGAATGTTTTTGGCGTATCAGATAGAGCCAGGATTCCGGGGGCTTGAATGATGAGTGAATGGAAGCGTGGCACATTGGATGGGGCAAACTTTGGCTGCTTGGACGTTGCTACTCCTCACCCTGCCCTAGGGTGGGAAATAAAGTCCGGATGATGATGATGATGGTGAATAATTTTACAGAAAATGATGATGTTGATGATGATGGTAAGGTTGCTCATTACTGATGATGACACGGAAATGGTGATGATTATGATGACTGATTATGACGGTATAAAAAAAGGCAAATAACAGTAATTATAAACCAATAATGGTGATGGTCTTAGTGATGTTGAATGGTGATGTGGGTTGGCTTTGTTCATAATAATAATAATAATAATAATAATAATGATAATAATAATAATAATAATAATAATAATAATAACTGTCCAGTAATAATAATAATAATAATAATAATAATAACTGTCCAGTAATAATAATAATAATAATAACAATAATAATAATAACAATAATAATAATAATAATAATAATAATAATAATAATAATAATAATGATGATAATAATAATAATAATAACAGTGCATTAATAATAATAATAATAATAATAATAATAATAATAATAATAATCTATCTATCTATCTATCTATCTATTGCCAGGCGCCTGAATCCCGTTCGGGGTGGCCACAAACAAATCGCCTCCACGTCGCCCTGTCCCCCGCCATTTCACTGCCCCGCTCCCAACTCACACCCCCCTCTCTCATATACCTCTCCAACCCATCCCTCCATCTCATCCTCGGCCTAATAACAACAGTGAAGTAATAATAATAATAATAATAATCATAATAATAATAATAATAATGACAGAAAAAGAGATACTACAAAAATACCGACCTCTGTGCCTCCGTTGCACACACCAAGGCCGTTCGACTCGGTCCAGTCTCATCTCATCCTTCAATTTCCTTGCATCTTGGGCAGAGAGAGAGAAAGAGATAGAGAAAGAGAGGGGGGGTGGGTAAGAAAGTTCACGGGGAAGGTTCAACACGTACTGTAGTGGCAGGTCCCTGTAACTTTCTCCACATCAACCCCTACCTGCCTTGATGTTTACAATGCATCAATATTATGACCACTTCCACTTAGCCCAACATTGCCATCTCTCCATGGTGTATCCTAAGCTGTAACAAATGGCTTTAGAATATGGCGCTAGTCACTAACAAGTGGAAAGGAAAAGATGAAGAGCCGCAGTATTTTCTTAATCTACCATTCAGCTACGCAAAATTTGTTGCAAAACGATGAAAATTTTTACCAATTTAAGGTGGACGAACTATAGTGGTGGCCGTGATTTAATGTAGGTAATTGTGATGGTGATGGTGGTGACGATGGAGGTTAGTTTTAATGTTAATAACAAGAAATGAATGGATGTTGACGGTAATAATATTGGTTATTTAAATAATGATGATAGTGGTGGTTATAGTGATGGTGGAGGTGACAGAGGTTAGTTCTGATGGTTATGGTAATAGTTTGTATGATGATGATGATGATGATGATAATGATTGATAAGGATGAGGAGGATGGAAAACAAACTAATGTCGAGGAACTGAAACAGAAGGAAAGAAAGAAAGATGCACAGGTAGAGAAAAGAATGAAATGGGGAAGCAAAGAAAAGGAAAAGGAAGAAAAAGAAAGGAGAAAGAACGATAAAGGAGGAAGAATGTAAAGGTTTGAACTTGGTACACCTGTAATAGAGTCCCAGGCCGCTCCACCTTACTTCATCTGGCCTCCTACCTCACTGGTAGCCTGTGATGCTGTAATATACTTGTGGCTTTGATCTGTTGTAGCTGCTGTAATAGTATGGGTGTTAATAGTGGTGAATGGTGGTCGTAGTGATGATGGCCGTGATGGTGATTATGATTTAGGTTAGATCTGATAATGATGATTAATTAAGATAACTGTATGGGTGGTGACGATGATAATAATAAGGGTATCCAGTAGGTTAATAATGATAACAACCGACCTTCATTATTTTGCCCTATTACAACACGTGTAGTTTGTGAGGATATACTGTAGAATTTAGAAAGACAGGAGTAAGAAAGAGAACAAAATATGTAAGGTGAAAGAAGAAAGGGGCTGAGAAAGAAATGATTATATCTTCAAAATAGTACAATGAGATAAAGAAATCAAAAATAGATACAACCAGAGAGGGAGTGTGGCCATGTGCAGTTTGCCACAGGGCTTTGGGAAGTGACTCCATCCCGTGCATTGTTTGTGAGAAGTGGGTGCATAAGCGATGAGTGGTATTAGAGGTAGACTGCGAGATAATGCTGATTTCATGTATGCACGGTGTCGAGGAGAGCATGCAGAGTGTCTGGCGTGATAGGACTGATCTTGCTGGTGAGTCTCTTGAGGGTGCAGAGGAGTGTTGTTATTTAGGGAACATGTTATGTGCTGGAGGTTGGGCTGGAGGTGTCTCTGTGTTTAGGGTAAGGAGTGGTTGGAGGAAGCTGGGGGAGCTGTTTCCTCTCCGAACAATGATAGGTTTCTCTCTCCGTGCTAAGGGATGATTGTATGCGGTATGTGTCAGGAATGAGATGTTGTGTGGTAATGAGATCTGGGTAAGAAAGGAAGAGGATATTCCTAGGCTCAAACACATAGAAACGACAAAGAGTAGATGAAAGTGTAGGGCGTCCTTGAATGCAGGACCGGGGGGGAGGGGGGGCTAGCATTACGACTGAAGAGTTGAGAGGAAGACTGGGACTAGAGTGTACTGATGTGATGAGGAGGGGTAGATTGAGAGGGTTTGGACATGTTGTGAGGATAGAGGATGACAATATGATGTAGAAGGTGAGGCGTGTGAACATCGGGGGTACAAGTGCGAAAGGCAGAACGAAAAAGACCTGGGATGAGGTCATACAGTGTGACATCAGGCATAGGGGACTGAAGAGGGAGGTTGCAAGAGATCTAGCGGCGTGGAGCTGCCACTGAGTGATCAAGGCCGATGCATGCAAACATGTTGGAGCCTACATAAACGATACGATACGAAGGGAAAAAGTAAAAACAGGAGAAAAAAAAACAATAATATATAAGATGAGAAAGAATAGAAAAGGAAGTACAGGGGATGACAGGAAAAAAAAATAGAACGATAAATAAAAGCGAGATGCATGTAACAAAGTTGAAATCCGGTAATCCATATTAGATTCCTGGGTAGCTCCACCATGCTCCCCCTTGGCTCCTATTTCTCTTGTAGTTTTATTGTTGTAATATAGTGAAGAAAGAAAGAAGAAAGTGAGAGAAAAGGAAGAAGGAAAAAGAAACAAGGAAAGGAACAATATATCACTGAATGAACTAGGATGCACCTATAGAGTGCATACCCCTGGCAATGCCGATAAAATTTTTGATTTATTGCTGTGAGTCCTGTTTCCTACCAAGAGAATTCTTTTATTACCTGAAACAGTTTATTCTACGGCTTTTGCCTACCCTGTTGCACGATTCACAGAGCGCATACCTGCATCATCGTCAATAATATTTATGAATAATTCTGCATCCGGATCAAGATCTACCTCAGTACCTAATTAGTTCTTCCTTGACCCACTGCCTGCTTCTCCATTGGATATTGGTTAAATCTGATTTTTTTTTTTTCAGATATTTTGTAGACAAACAGACAAAAATACACAGGTGACTTAATCCCAGTTCAAAAATTCAATCGCTTTCGTTGGCGGAAGTTATGGAAAAAGGGGAGAGAAAAGAAAAGCAAATGGCTAAGAAGCGTGGTGCCAAGGGGGAGAGAAAAAGCCAACACAGGAAAGAAATAGAAAAAGGAGTAGAAAAAGGAGCATAAGTATGAAGCAAAATATGAAGTAAAGGGCAAGGAAAAATGAAAGAAAGGGAAACTGAAACAAGCTGTGTAAGTGGCAAAGGTTTAATTCGGTACACCTGTTGCAGAGTCCCACGTAGTTTTACATTGCTTCCTACCTCACTTTTAATTTGTGATGCTGCATTAGAGTGGAAAAAGAAAGAAAAGAAAGACAGGTGAGACCATGCAGGATATGGTGAAGGTGTGATGGGCATGAGTAGTACAAGGCCAGGCCGCTCCACCTTAGTTCATCACGCCTCCTACCTCTCTTGCTTGTGATGCTGTAATATGGTAGTGGCTTTGAGAGTTATTTATAAAGGATCCTACCTCTCTTGTGATGCTGTAATATAGTAGTGGCTTTAGGTGGTATTTATAAAGGATCCTACCTCTCTTGCTTGTGATGCTGTAATATGGTAATGGCTTTGGGGGGTATTTATAAAGGATCCTACCTCTCTTGTGATGCTGTAATATAGTAGTGGCTTTGAGTGGTATTTATAAAGGATCCTACCTCTCTTCCTTGTGAAACTGTAATATAGTAGTGGCTTTGGGTGGTATTTATAAAGGATCCTACCTCCCTTGCAGCTTGTGATGCTGTAATATAGTAGTGGCTTTGGCTGGTATTTATAAAGGATCCTAACCTAATAACGTAATAAATAAGTCTCCATAACAGTTAACTATTATCAGGGATGGTTTGTTTTTCGCATTTTGTCACATTAATATTCACTCAGATTTGATTATAAAGTGTATGGTAGGTGTAGGAGTGAAGGCAAACGTATATACAAGCAATCTTACAACACAACTTAACCTTAGCACAGTTTATAAATACCGCCTTGGCATCTAATGCACCTAATGCTGGCCACGGTGGTGGTGATGATGATGATGATGATGATGATTGGTGTGGTGGTATGATGATGATGATGATGACTGGTGTGGTAGTATGATGATGATGATGATGATTGGTGTGGTGGTATGATGATGATGATGATGATTGGTGTGGTGGTATGATGATGATGATGATGATTGGTGTGGTGGTATGATGATGATGATGATAAGGTGTGGTGGTGGTGGTGATGGTTGTGGTGGTAGTGATGGTGATGGTTGGTGTATGGTGGTGCTGGTGGTGGTGGTGATGATGAGGATGATGATTGGTGTGGTGGTATGATGATGATGATGATGATAGGTGTGGTGGAGGTGGTGGCGATGGTTGTGGTGGTAGAGATGGTTGGTGTGGTGGTGGTGGTGCTGCTGGTGGTGGTGATGATGATGGTGGGCGTGGTGGTGATTTCGTTGTGGTGATGTTATAATAATAATTTTGTGGATAATGACGATGGTGATGATAGTGAGATGATAGTTATGTTGATAATAATGATGGTGATATGATGATGATAATGAATGTGAAGGACAGTATTCATGATAGTGACCATACTGCATCTCATAGGAATGAAATGGGCAAAACGGAAATAACAGAAGGAGAACATTATAGAAAGCAAAATACAGTAACATCAATGACGAGAAATGACAAAATTTTGGAGAAAAAACAAAGGAGAAAGCAAAATCGGAGACAGTACAAAAAGAAAGAGAAGACAGTGGATTAAGATTTAATATATAGAAGAAAGAAGAAAACGGAACTGAAATAATATATAACGAAAGAAAGGAAAACAAGATACAAAGGAGAATGAAAAGAGATGTAAGAGAAAGAAAGAAAAAACAACTGAAGAAGAACAAAAAGGAACCATCATGGAGGAAAGGGTGGAATTCGAGACACGTTTATTTGTGTGCCAGGTCGTTCCACCCTGCTTCACCTTGGCTCCTACTTCTCTTGTTGTTTTATTGCTGCAATATGCCGAAGAAAGGTAACAGAAAGCAGCAAAGAAATGGAGTAAGGGAGAAAGGAGAAAGATGGGATGACTGAAAAAACAGAATGGCTCAAGAGCAAAATGAAAAGGGTAAAAAGAAAAGGAGAGCTAAAGGGAAAGAAAATAGAAATTGAGAAAACAGGAAGATATGAGGACGATAATAATGCTAGGAGTAAAATATAGGAGAAGGAAAGAAATAAACGGATAAAGAATGAAAGTGAAATATAATTGGGAAAGGTATTAAATTGGTACACCTGCAGTAGAGTCCAAGGCCGTTCCACCTTACTTCATTTCGCCTCACCTCTTGTAGCTTTTCAAACTGACATATTGTGGAGAAAGAAGGAATGAAAGAAAAGAAAGTGGGACCAAAAAGAAGAAAGGAAAAAGAAAAAAAAGAAATAGCATGGAGAAAGGCGGAAAAAGACAGAAGGGGTAATATTAGTACAGGGGAAAAAATAAAGAAGGAAAAGGTAAGAGGATGGGAGAAAAACAAAATGAGAGAATACAAAAGGAAAGAAAGGAAGAAAGATAGAAAGAAGGAAGAATGAAAAAAGTTAAAAAAAAAAGCAGAAAAGGAGGTAGAAAGAATTTAGATTGCAGTGCCAGGCTGCTCTACCATTCTCCATAGCAAATCGTAAACTGACTTCCAATCCTCCGAGATCCTACCTTCCTCCCAGGCCGATCTGCAGATCTTTCATATCCCTTCTACTGCTATCTCTCCCCCATGCTTCAGTATTTCACAATACACTCCATCAATTCCTATGACTTTCTCCATTTTGACTTTCTTCATTGCTTCCACAACTTCCATTCCTCTGATTTCTTCCTCTCTTCTCTCATCCCTCCTTCTCCCAGCCATTCCCCAACCACTTACACTCGCATTACTTTCATTCTCTATGTTCAACTGTTCCTTAGAGTGTTCCCTCCATCTCCTCACTTTTTCTCCCTTCTCCCCTTCTCCACTAGCAATCAACCATTTTTATCCCTCACTTTCTGACTAACTTCTTTATCACCCTGTCTAACTCTATTTACGTCTTTGCAGAACATTTTCTTACATTCCTTCCACTCTATACTCAAATTCCTTCCCAAGTCCTCATCCACTCTCTTCTTACTCTCTTTTACTACTCCTTTTACCTCTCTCTTCTCTCTACATGTAACTCTCTCTTCCATCTCTCATATTCCTCCACATCCCTGTTTCTCATCCACTGACACTACGCTTTCTTCTTTTGTGCCACAGCCTGTCTCACCTCTTCATTCCACCATGCTGGTCGTTGCACCCCCTTTCGTCTTCTCTTCACCCCATACACCATCTCACGTGTTGCACAGATTTCTTCCCTGAATATCTTGCACACACCTTCCACGTCCCCCATCTGCTCTAAATCATATTCATCCAATCGTTCCTCCACTTAGCTCTTTTATATTGTCTTTTTTTCATCCTCTCGCAACCTTTCTACCCTCCTTGAATGAACTACTTCCTCCTGTCCTTCCCTTCTTCTCTTCCTCCATTTCATTTGAACCTTGGCTTTCACCACCACCAAGTGGTGGTCAGAAAGTCCACTCCCCCAATTCTGTATGCTCTTGCACCAATAACACACCTTCTCATTCTATCATCCACACACACACACACACACACACACACACGATCAGTCATTGCCTTCCGTTTATTCAGTTGACCACCCACCCCTCTATCACTGCCACGTATACCTGTGGATCATTTTCTGTCTAAAGAGGGTATTGGCTATCACCAACCCCTTCCCTGCGCAAAATTAACGTCCATTAGAGCACTGCCATTCTCATCCATCTCTGCAGGTACACCTCACTCACCAATTACTTACTCCATCCACCTCCACATTCCCTAGTTTTCCATTCGTCTCTCCACTCAAAAACACTCTCTCAGTTCTTTCAAACTTTTCCAGGCACGCTTCCACATTTGTCCAGAACTTTTCTTTCACACTACTTGCACGATCTTGCGTTGGTGCATACACACACACACACACACAATCACCAACATTTGTATACTCACTTTCAATCATACCCTCACAATCCTTGATCCTGCTGATCCATACCTTCTTATATTCTCCTTCCATCTCTTGCACACAGCAATACACACGCGCCTTCTCTTGCCCTCTCATTCTCACCCACTCCCGTGCATGTACCCCATCCATACTCCCCTTCTCTCACACTTGCACCTCCTCATTTAGTTTCAGTGAATCCACATACATCTAGTTTTGCACCTTTAAGCACCTGGACAATCTATCTCTCTTTCACCTCATCATTTGCACCCCTTACTGTACATTCCATGTCGCAATCCGTACAATGTCCTTTGTTCGGTCCTTATTCATCACTTGTTGGTCAGTCCTGGTTCGAAGCTTCTTGTTCGTATTTTAGTTAGTTGTGTTCTGGGGAGGGGCGCTAACTCTCCGCCAACCTACTTGTTTTCACATAGGGAACACGTATTAGTTGGTTATGAGGTTACCATCCAGCGTTGTCAGTGATTTTCTGGATTACAGGAAATCATTTGGCTTGCCACTCAGTGTACAGCTACCCTAAAACAGAGTACCGCTACACTAAGTGGGTGGATGATGGGCGCCCCCACCTACCGCTGACTTCAGACTAATCTAATGTACCTATTTGTGCTGAGGATGGTACTGATGATGATGATGATGATGATGATGATGACTAGATTTAAGAATAATGTTAACTGTATCGATGGTGATGATGATGATGATGATGATGATGGTCGTGGTGGTTGCACTGGGAGTGATGATGATGGTGGTTTCTGGTAGGCTAGTGTTGGTGATGATAACCTTACTCCATCTCGCCTCCTACCGCTGTTATAGCTTGTGATGCTGTAATATAATGAAGAAAGAAAGGAAGAAGAAACAAGGAAAAATATAAGAACGAAAAAAAATGAAAAAAGTAATTGGAAATGACAGAATACAGTGGAATGGTAAAGTGAGTTAGTAAGGAAAAGGGCGATGAATGGGAGATAAAACAAAGTAAAAGAAATTTTTACAAGAAATATAAAAAGGTAAGAATATTAGAGAAAAAGAAGAAAGAAAATAGGAGAAATAAATATTAAAAGAGACCATAAATATAAAGAACATCAGCGAAAATGAGAAATGAAAGAAAAATATAGCACAAGGCAAGAAAGAGAGAGAAAAAAAAGAGCCATTATGGGAGAAGGTTGGAACTGCAGACACTTATTAGAGTCTGAGGCAGCTGCACCTTACTTCACCGTGGCTCTTACTTGTGTTGTTGCTGTACCGTTGTGGTATAGTGAAGAAAGAATGAGGAGAGAAAGATATGGTTGGAGAAAGAAAAAAGTGCACTATAGTAAAAGGAGAGAAAGTGAAGAAAGCAGAAATAATCGGAAAGGAAAATAAACAAAAGGTATGGAAAGGAGAAAGAAAAAAATTCAGAGAAAAAGGAAATGAAGGAAGGGGGAGAGAAAGAAGGAAACTGAAAAAGAAAGAACTTAAAGGATAAAGAGAATGAAGCAACACATTAAATGAAGGAGAAGGAAAGAAAGAGAGATAAAGCAAATAAATCATAAATGGTAATGGTGTTAACTTGGTACACCTGTAGTTGAGTCCCAGGCTGCTACACCTTACTTCATCTCGCCTCCTACTTCTCTTGTCGTTTGTGATGATGAGATATAATTGTGGCATTGATCTATGTGGCTGATGGTTGTGATGGTGACGTTAACGATGGTGATGATGATGGATATTATGATGGTATGATGGTGATTATGCATATGATGATAGTCATGGTGATAAAACTGGCGACTGTAATGTTAATTGTATGGATAATGACGACGGTGATGATGGTGATGATGATGATGGTGGTGTTAATAATTGGCTACTATTTGAAGATGATAATCTTACTTCATCTCCCTAACTTCCTTTTTGTTGTTTGTGATGCTGTAATGTAATGGAGAATGAAAGGGTAAAGAAAGAGGAAGAAGGGGAGAAAACGAACGACATTTCGAAAGAAATACGTATCAGGAAAAAAATAACTATTGAGAGAGACCAAAGAATGAGAGTATTAATGAAGAATGTGTCAATTAATGGAAGATGTAAAGGGGAAATTAAAAGGAAGGGGTTGAAAATAAAATAAAAAGGAGAAAGGAATAAAAGAAGGAGCAACTTAGAAAGAACGATGGTAAGAAACTGAGGAAGAACGAAAGCAGAACAGGAAAGAAAATGAGAATAAGGTGGAACGGAAAGAAAAAGAAAAGTATTGGACAAAACGTAAAAGGCGGCTAGGGGACAAGAGGGTGCACCTCGAGACACCTTTGTTAGGATCTCAGGCCGCTACATCTGACTTCACTTTGCCTGCTGATTGTCTTGTCATTTTATTGCCGTAATGTAGTGAAGAAAGGCATTAGAAAGGATTAATGAAACAATAAGAAAAAGAAAAAAGAAGGAAAGCAGATTATGTTAGAAAATGAAAGAGAAAACAAGGAAAAACAAATAAGGTAATTTAGAAAACTGGAAGAAAGGACGACGAGAAAGAAAGGAAAATATAGGGGAAGAAAAGAAGGAAAGAAAGGAGGAAAAAAAGAAAACGATATACCAATAGTAGAGGTGTTAATTGGGCACACCGTTATGGAGTCCCAGGCCGCTCCACTTTACTTCATCTCGCTTACTACCTCTTGTAGCTTGTGGTGCTGTAATATAGAGGAGAAAGAAAGAATAGCAAGCAAAGGAGATATAAAAGAAGAAAAAAAAAAGACATAAAATCGAATGGTAAAAAAATGAAAAGGAGTATGAAGAAAAACAACCAAAAGAAAGTAAAGGTATGGAAGTAAAGTTGTGAGAATAAGAAGAAATCAGAATAGAAATGAGATAGTGCAGAAAAATGTAATGAGACAAAGAATGAAAGAAGTGGTGGAAAAACAAAAGGAGAGAGGGGAAAAAAAAAATCGACGGAGGGGTTAGGGACAAATGTTAGACAGGTATAATAGTGCCAGGCCGCTCTACCTTTCTCCATATCGCCTCCTACCTGTCTTATTGCATATAATGCTTTAATACTCTGCCCACTTCAATTTGACCTAAAATTGCCATCTTCCCATCTTGAATACTGAACTGTAGCAAAAGACTGTAGAATATGGTGCTGGTCACTAAGAAGTTTTATGGAGATGATGCAGAGTCGTACAGTAGTATTGCCTTGATCTGCCATTCAGCTAAGGAAAATTTCTTGCAAAATTATGAAAAATTTTGCTAAGTGGGCGAAGTATAGTGGTGGCCTTGACTTAATATAGCTGATGGCGATGGTGATGGTGGTGATGTGAGTTAGTTTTGATAACATTAAGTGAAGGGATAACGATTTTGATTATAATAATTGTGTGATTAAAGATGTTGATGTTGGTGGTTATAGAGATAGTGATGGTGATGGAGATTAGTAATGATGATAATGATAATATTATAAATACTGGTGATGATGATAATGATGATCATGATGATGACTGAATGAATGATAATGATGAGGATGGTTGCTGTGATAGTGATGATGATGTAGGTTAATCCATCCAACCTTCCATCATCCAATCCTATGTTGTTCCATGAGGAGCGTAGGAGTCGGGGCTAGGAAAGTTGGTCCTAACATTTAAGATGAGTGACCAGCCTCACTCATCCCTGAGTGGCATTGCGTGAGCAATAAACCTCAACCATCCCTTGGATATAAATCTGCACCGGCCCAATCCGATTGGAGCGCCTTAATTACTCACTATACCACCGAGCTCCATAATTTGGTTATATGGTTACCACCCAGCGTAGTAAATGATTTCCCGGTGTACAGGAAAACATGACTTGTCATTTAGTGTAGAGTCACCCTTAGGTAGAAGGAAGAGGGAAGAATGAAGGAGAGAAGGACAGAAGAGGGAGTTTAAAGTCACCCGTAGGCAGAAGGAAAAGCATGTATTCAGTGTGGATGGTGGATGTTAGCGCCGAAGTGGTGACATGTGGAGATGTGTAGGAGGACTACTGGGATAGGCTCTGAAGCCTTTGCCCAGAGCTGGACTCATTAAAAAAAAAATAAAAATAAAATAAAACGATCAACTAGTTATGCGGTGATGAAACCCTTAAAAATGAGTTCCCACCGCCATAATTTTACTATGTAATGGCCTAAAAACCCTTTGTAGTGGCCCAAAACATCACCAAACATTAGCATGTACTTGTTTAAAGTGTATTTGAAGATGATACCAAAGACATATCTGCTCTCCTTTATAAGTTTTGAAGCAAGGCCGATCCCCTAAGAATAATGGTGGACATTTTAATAATAGTGTGAGACTTTATCGAGGAACCAGCGTATGGCAGTCGATGAAATAAATAAATAAATAAATAAATAAATCTTGAATTGTGTGTGTGTGTGTGTGTGTGTGTGTGTGTGTGTGTGTGTGTGTGTGTGTGTGTGTGTGTGTTTTACAGACCTGTGTAATGATTAACATCCGTTATTCCTCATTCACACAAAACACGCACATAAACACTCATATAGTTATTTTCACCCAAATATTTCTCACACACATCCTCCTGGTGTCACTAATATTACCAGTTCATGGACACAGTAATTATAACAACGTCTCAACAAGTACAATTACTACCACCACGACCACCATACAGTACTATAGCCAGGACTACCACCAGCACACACCACCATAACGACGAGCACTGCCACCACGACCATCATACACTACCACAGCCAGGACTACCACCAGCACACACCACCATAATGACGAGTACTACCACCACGACCATCATACACTACCACAGCCAGGACTACCACCAGCACACACCACCATAATGACGAGCACTGCCACCACGACCACCACTACAGCAAAATAACCATGACTACGACCACCACGACAACCACACACAATCATAACTACTTCAAATACCACTACGACCATCACACACCACCATAGCCACTACAACCACTATGGCCTCCACACAATACCAGACCACTTAAAACCACCACGACCACCATTACAGCAACGTAACCATGACGACGACCACCACGACAACTACACATAATCATAACCACGTCAAATACCACTACGACCACCACACACCACCATAACCACGATTACACACACTATACACTACCATAACCACCAGGACCACCATACACTACCATGAGCACAACTACTCGTACAATCAACACACACTAACATAATCACGACTACACCCACAACGACCACTGAACACTACCATAACCACTACTGCAACCACAACAACCACCACACACTACCATACCCACTACTGCAACCACCATTACCACCACACACCACTGTATCATAAGCACTACTGCAACCACCACGACCACTACACACTACCATGACCATTACTACAACCACTATTACTTCAACCACCACGACCACCACACACTAACATAACCACTACTGCAACCACAACGACCACCACACACTACCATACCCACTACTGCAACCACCATTACCACCACACACCACTGTATCATAACCACTACTGCAACCACTACTACTACAACCACCACGACCACAACACACTACCATAACCACTACTGCAACCACAACGACCACCACACACTACCATACCCACTACTGCAACCACCATTACCACCACACACCACTGTATCATAACCACTACTGCAACCACCACGACCACTACACACTACCATAACCACTACTGCAACCACCATTACCACCACACACCACTGTATCATAACCACTACTGCAACCACAACGACCACCACACACTACCATAACCATTACTACAACCACTACTACTACAACCACCACGACCACCACACACTACCATGACCACTACTACAACCACCACGACCACCACACACTACCATAACCAGTACTGCAACCACCACGACCACCACACACTACCATAACCACTACTGCAACCACTACTACTACAACCACCACGACCACCACACACTACCATAACCACTACTGCAACCACTACTACTACAACCACCAAGACCACCACACACTACCATAACCACTACAGCAACCACTACTACTACAACCACCACGACCACAACACACTACCATAACCACTACGACAACCACCACGACCACCAAACACTAGCATAACCACAACTGCAACCACTATTACTACAACCACCACGACCACCACGCACTACCATAACCACTACTACAACCATCACGACCACCACACACTACCATAACCACTACTGCAACCACTATTACAACCACCAAGACCACCACACACAACCATAACCACTACTACAACCACCACGACCACCACACACCATCATCTCCAGGCAGGACCGGATTAACCCTGCTGTGGCCTGGTAGGTAACGCAGACGGTTGGCCTGCAACATATAGATCTCTCTTTGCCGTTATTTCCAGTGAAATTTTGGCATGACCTATAACGGCCTTTTTTGACGGCCTGATGGGTGATGGCCCTTATTTGGACGCCCAATGCGTATATCTATGCCGCTCTGGAAGTCTGGATGGCCTGTGACAGGCCGTGGCCTGGGAGGCAGTTGCCCATATTGCCTATACATGGTAATCCGACCCTGTCGCCAGGAAGATGGTGCAATATCTTTGTAGCACAATCGTCAATAACACAGGCTGCAGGAGGAGAGAACGGAAGGGAGGAGGATATGCACAGGAGACACGCTGACACAGAAGAAGGAGGGTATGAACTGAGGAGAAGCAGCAAAGGAATGGAAGAAAAATAACGTAGAGAAGTGGAAAGATGAGATGCTAAGGACACATCAAGGCCAGAATATAATTTACTCAGGCAGAAGAAGACAGAGGGTAGGATGAGGGATGTGGTAACTAACAAAAATTAATTATCGTTCAATTTAAAACAAAAATGAAGTATAACTGTTGAAAAAAAGATGTGCAAAACATGATTGTAGAACGATCAAAACGTGCAAACCACCAGCACAGTTACATAGCACAGTATTTAAATACATCAGCTAACACATTACTGACAGGAAGCAAAGGGAACAATTCACCTGTTTATTCGAAGCCTGTGTTGATAAGTAAATATCTATTCCTTCTAGGTTTTTATATCTGACTCTCCAGGTGAAATCTAAGAAGAGTTTGAATAAATACAGACGACAACAAGAAAAAACCTGGAAACTGAAAGAGAGGAAAAATAAAAAGTAGCATTTGGAGCACGAACAAAAAAAATGAAATAGAAGTGGAATATCCTTACTGGTAAAATACTTAATCTGTTTTGAGCGAATTCACATTGCAACTCACTTGTTTTGAGTCAGCGAAAGTTCAGCTCCTGGTCAATTCTGCCATGGGAAACGGTTCAGCCAGAGCAATATAATAATAATAATAATAATAATAATAATAATAATAATAATAATAATAATAATAATAATAATAATAATAATAATAATAATAATAATAATAATACATTTATATCAACTTTAGCCAAGATACAGTATAATAAAATTACTGTTAAAATTGTGTCCTTCAGCCTGAGTACATCATGTTCTTTATTCTTTCTGTCTCCAGACAGTCTTGTACTTTACCTGAGAACGATATTAGTTATAGCAGCTGCAGCCCCAGGTTCATCTGAAGCGTAAACCCTGTGGACTGTAGGCTGAAGCAGCCCTTCTCTGGCAGTGTACCATCCTCCTCGTGGGAGCCAGGCAGGGAGCTGAGTCACGTGTGTATAATGGGACAGCTGAGCCACCTGGAGATATCGATGCCACCGTGTGAAGGTGTCCATCTCCAGCACCGATGCATAGTAATGATGGGGATAATTGTAATTAAATAAATCCCCTCTATGTTGAAAAGTTTCCCCAAAGGCGAAATAACTCGGGTGACGATAGGATGTGCAAAATGTGAAAGATGTTGTTGGACTCCATATTATAATTGCAAATCATAATAGATAGATAGATAAATAGATAGATAGTGAGACAGATAGAAGCAGGGAGTCAGATGATGAGAAGGTATTGTGTCTGCGAGAATCGAGCAATGCTAAACGCTTACACACTCGCTTGATAGGCACACGACAGCGCCTAGTGACCATACACACACATACTCACACACAGGCTGCTAGAACTTTCCACTCACAAGGAACACACGTGACACACCCCTGCTACACCAGAATTTAGGAAAGAGAGCTCAGAGGGAGGTCAGCCACAGAACAGGCAGGAGCAGAAGGAGACAAGCCTTAGAACAGGCAGGTAATATGGAGAAGGGCTTAGCAACTTGAGACAGAGAGAGAGAGACAGAGAGAGAGAGGGAGCAAGAGCGAGACAGAGACTTGTTATTATTTCCAAGACAAATAAAAATAGTCCCATACTATTCTTTACCTCTCCTGTCACTACATGACAAATGGGAAGCTACTCCAAGATATAAAAACCGCTCGTCCATAAGTCTAATATATATATAACTCAACCAAAAGGAACCACAAAGTCATTTATGACATTTAGTCATTTTATGACATTTGGTGGCAGCGGTGGGATACGAACCTCGTCTACGAATCAACATTGAATTCCTACAAAATATCAAGATTGAAAACAAAAAGAATACCTCTCTCAACCAACAACACAACCAGCTCCTGACAATATTCTCTCCAACCAGCCCCCTCCGTCTCCCCGATCATCATGCTGATGCAGAGGTGAAGGGATAACACGACGCCTTGCAAGTAGTTTAACAAAATATTGATACGATCTTGCAACTTCTACGACGAACCAGCGAATCTACGGACATCGTCTCCGAATTAAAAGCAAATTCCTACAAAAGCAGGCGAGACTCTACAAGATTAGCTTCAGTTCTACAGTGAATCCCTACAAAATACAGCCTACAATGCAAATAGTCTACAAGTCTACAAAACAACTCTATAATCTTCACGTAACTTCAAGCAGCAACAAGAAGAATATAAAACAAAGCAAGTAAAGAGGAGGAGAGACCAACAAGCACACAAGCCCCCACCACTCTCTCCCGCCATTCGCTGACGCAGAGGTCAAGACACGCAGCAAAACACCAAGTCCATATTCACAACTCATCTTACTCACCCGTCTTCATTCAAGTTACTCATCGCTACTCATTCACTCACCACAGCTACCAGTGTGGGAAGCCGACGTCACCATGTGCTGAGACGACAACACGCCAATCAGCCCGCGAAGGACAACGCTATCACCACGTGCAACACCACTCACACCATTTCCTCCACGGTAAAAATTAGTGAGTTACATAGTTACTTCATTTATACACTACACAGTGATAGACAATAAGCTTCTGCACAAACATATAAAACGTGCTGTATAGTTACAGCTTAAATACACATACTTACTTTAGTTATCTGCATAACTCAAACACTAAATAATCACCAACAATAAATATTCTACACTGTATATATTCATTCATTTATTATAACATTTATTTACTACCAACGAGTGTTATCATTTATACCTACATAAAATACGTGTTTCATACATACAACTATACATTATTACATCTACAAAGTAATAAAGAAAATATACCATCACAGTTACTCAGTGAGCGATTAAAAGAACTGTATTAAACATTTATTAATTAAAGCTACCTAGTGGAAACATATAAATTAAGTTACAAGGTAAACTAGAGAAAAAAAAAATGGCCAACACAAATGACGTTGGCAAGAGTGAACATCTTCAACACAATCGTGAAGACAATGATTTCCACACAGTGCTGACACAGATATTACTCACGATAGGTACAGGTGAACAACAAGTCAGTGTGTATAGTTAATACTGTATATAGTGTATATATTTTTTATATAAAATAACAAAATATGGGACTATATAATATCATTTTCAATAATATCTGTGCAATATAAACTAAACTTTAAAAAAGTATCCCAAGGAAATTAGCCAGTATTTATGCAACCATGAACAACATGGGAAAAGCGTACACAAGCGAAGAAAAACAAACTATAGAAAATCAATACATACAAAAAAGAAAGAAAGAAAGAAAGAAAAAGTAAGAAAGAAAAGAGAGAAATAGAGTAAGATCACATAACAAACAAATGAAAATAAGTGTAAGTGTTACTACAAATGCCAAAATACCACATAAACTACAAACGATATGTAACAATTATGTAACGACAAACGATTGCATTATGTTACACTTTGCCAATTATGTAACAGTTGCATTAACAAGATGTAACTTTTATGTAACTTTAACTACAATTATGTAACTACAAACAATACTACAAACAATATGTACCATTTCTGTGACAGTTGCATTAACAAGATGTAACTTTTATGTAACTTTAACTACAATTATGTAACTACAAACAATATGTAACAATTATGTAACGACAAACGATTGCATTATGTTACACTTTGCCATTTAACAATTGCATTAACAAGATGTAACTTTTATGTAACTTTAACTACAATTATAAGGCCAAGACACTTATGTAAGAGTTGCATTAACAAATGTAACTACAATTATAAGGCCAACACAATTATGCATTAACACAATATTTTGTAACAATTCATAAAATGTTACAATTATGTAGTACCACAATGTTAGTACAATATTACAAGTCATACAATTATAGCACAATTCTGTATTACCAGTATCATCATACAAGTTAGGTGAAATATTAGACATTACTAAAGTGATAACTCTATGTAATGTATAACCTAGCAGTATTACCATTGCACAATTATATGCGTACGTCTGTTGTACATGCACGTCTTAGAAAGTGTTATACAACAACCATTGCATTTATTCAAATATGTATACAACTTATTTAAAATGTAATATTACTGAATAATCACTATTTACTATGAATAATATATGTATACAATATTCATACAATTATGTTACTTTTACAATATTATGTATTCACTTAATTAGCTTATAAATATTAATATGTATTAATTAATATGTTATGACTATTAACTGTCGATGGTACGCCATTTTCGCGCAGCCGAGCAGTATGTTGGACTCCATATTATAATTGCAAATCAAAATAGATAGATAGATAAATAGATAGATAGAGAGACAGATAGAAGCAGGGAGTCAGATGATGAGAAGGTATTGTGTCTGCGAGAATCGAGCAATGCTAAACGCTTACACACTCGCTTGATAGGCACACGACAGCGCCTAGTGACCATACACACACATACACACATACTCACACACAGGCTGCTAGAACTTTCTACTCACAAGGAACACACGTGACACACCCCTGCTACACCAGAATTTAGGAAAGAGAGCTCAGAGGGAGGTTAGCCACAGAACAGGCAGGAGCAGAAGGAGACAAGCCTTAGAACAGGCAGGTAATGGGGAGAAGGGCTTAGCAACTTGAGACAGAGAGAGAGAGACAGAGAGAGAGAGGGAGCGAGAGCGAGACAGAGACTTGTTAATATTTCCAAGACAAATAAAAATAGTCCCATACTATTCTTTACCTCTCCTGTCACTACATGACAAATGGGAAGCTACTCCAAGGTATAAAAACCGCTCGTCCATAAGTCTAATATATATATAACTCAACCAAAAGGAACCACAAAGTCATTTATGACATTTAGTCATTTTATGACAATGTTACTGCGGTGAAGGATTATGATTGGAAATTGTTTCGTTGCAGCATGACTATTCTAAAGTATTTTGAGGTAAATCCTAATAAAACTGTTCACATATATATTCAGGACAGATCTGATTTTATATGGGAGCAGAATTACATCAAACACTTAAAGGAAGAGAAGAGGTTGTGTAGATCAGATATTCATTCTTAGATCTTTAGTGGAGAAGTTTCTAGAGAAGGGAAAGAAGTTGTATGCGGCTTTCATGGATTTGGAGAAAGCATATGACAGGATGGACAGACAAGGATTGTGGAAAGTATTAAGAATATATGGAGTAGATGGGAAGTTGTTGAATGCTGTGTATGTATGATCGTCCTAAGCCTGCAGTGCGTGTGGATGGTGAACTGAGTGAATTATTCTCTTTGAAGGTTGGGTTGAAACAGGGATGTGTCATGTCTCCATGGCTGTTCAATCTGTACATGGATGGGGTAATAAAAGAGGTACAAGGTAGGGTAGTGGATGTTGGGGTGGCCCTGGTGAGAGAGGGTAGTGTTTGAAAACTCCCTGTTCTGTTGTTTGCAGATGATACTGTGTTGTTGAGTGAAGATTGGTGGATGAGTTTGGGAGAGTGTGTAAGAAAAGGAATTTAAAGATGAATGTAGGGAAGAGTAAAGTGATGGTCTTTGAGAGAGGTGACGTCAGTGAATGTACAGCGAGGTTGAATCGTGAGGAATTGGAAAATGTGAGTACGTTTAAGTACTTGGGTAGTGTGATGAGTAAGGATGGAGGTTTGGAGGGTGAAGTGCTTGAAAGGGTACAGCAGGGAAGAAAGGTTGCTGGTTCTTTGAAAGCAGTGATAAGAAACAGGGAAGTGAGTTTGAAGTGAAAAAGTTACTACATGACAGTATTGTGATACCAACTCTGACGTATGGAAGTGAAGCTTGGACGTTGTTGGAAGGACACAAGTCAAGAGTGAGAGCAGTGGAAATGAGTTATTTAAGAGGAGCCTGTGGAGTCACATGAAGAGACAGGCTGACAAATGAGGATATAAAGGAGCGTTGTGGTGTGGATGTGGATGTGATAGGAAGCGTTAGGAGGAATACACTGAGGTGGTTTGGCCATGTGGAGAGGATGGAGGGTGAAAGACTGACGAAGAGAGTGTATGTGAGTGAGGTGGAGGGGGGGAGAGGGAGGGGGAGGCCGAGGATGAGATGGAGGGATGGAGTGGAGAAGTATATGAGAGAGGGGGGTGTGAGCTGGGAGCAGGGCAGTGAAATGGCGAGGGACAGGGCGACGTGGAGGCGATTTATTTGTGGCCACCCCGAACGGGATTGAGGCGTCTGGCAATAGACAGATAGATAGACTTAAAAGTTTTTCAAATTCAAGTGTTAAAATATTACTGAGGTATTCCATTGACTGACTTACTGGAACTATTTATGGATACCGCCGTAGGTAAGTAAATATAATATTTTTTATGACATTAGGAAAATTCAGGGTTTGCTAGAATCTGGTAGTTGATGGGTTTGTTAACGAAGAAACTCAAGCTGCTGTAAGAAGATATTGCTGCTCTTGACACAACTCACACTTGGCGAAGATGGGAAACAGTTTGTGTATTTATGTGCGTGTGTGGTGGGGGCAGTGATTTGGTACACCTTGAAATTTTATTTATACTGATATCAGGTAATTATATTCAGTCAAAGGAAATCTCAGGAGTCATTTATTAAGGCATTGTAATATGAATTTACATTAATGATAATCGCTCACCACCCATTCACTCGATGTAGTGCTGCTCTCAGGTGTCTGCCCTTTCCTCCTTTCCTCTCCTTCCTTCTTTTCCTTCTTTCCTCCTCTGCCTTTCTTTACTTCATTCTTTCCTCGTCCTTCTGCCTATGGGTGACTTTACTCTCTCTCTTTTGTCTGTCTTACCTTCATTCTTCCCTGTCCCTTCTGCCTATGGGTGACTCTACACTGAGTGACATGCCGAATGGTTTCCTGTACACCAGGGAACCATTTACTACACTTTTTTTTATTTTTTTGTGAGGAAGAAGGAACCAAAGGCAACGAGCCCGCAAAACTGTTCCTTCCAAGAGCAAAACAAAATACAAGAGAGAGCCGAATTCAAGATCCGATCATTTCGAGATGCCTGGACACACTGCGTTTGAAAGACCGGAGATCATAGGAAGCAGGAAATACAGAAAGAGACAGTTCCATAGTTGATCTGTTGCATAAATGAAAGACTGGGAGTAACGGTTAACTCTTGCATTAGAGAATTGGACAGAAAAGGAATGAGAGTTTGATGCTAGACGGGTGCTACTCGCCCGTCGCAGAGGTGGAGGAATGCATGCAGACAGTTCAGTGGAGCAGTGACCATTGAAGTAGCGATAGAAAAGAGATAAAGATGCAACAGTGCGGCGAAGAGACAGAGGTTGAAGGGAGTCAGTAAGAGGAGGAGGAGAGTTAATGAGGCGAAAAGCCTTTGACTCCACCCTAATGAGAAGAGCTGTATGTGGGGAGCCTCCCCACACATAAGCGTTGTACTCCACGCAGGGGCGGATAAAACCCCTGTATAGAGTCAACAACTGTGCAGGGGTAAAAAAGAAACGGAGTCGGCTTAGCACACCCAGTCTCTTGGAAGCAGATTTTACATGAGATGTAATATGATCTTTCCAAGATAAATCCCGAGTAAATGAAACCCCAAGCATGTTTAGGGTTGATGCAGGATTATGTTGAATATTATTAAACATTAGTGGGTATACCTGTAGTGGTGGTAAAAATATAACCAAATTATGGCGCCTGGTGGTTTAGTGGGTAATTGCGGCACTCCAATCGGATTGAACCGATGAAGGTTTATATCCAAGGGGTGGTTGGAGTTACTGCTCACGTAATGCCACTCAGGGATGAGTGAGGCTGGTCACTCTCATCTTAAATGTCAGGACCAACTTGCCTAGCCCCTGGCTCCTACGCTCCTCATGGGGCAACGTAGGATTGGATGATGATGATGATGATTTACAGTAACTTCTTTCTCTCTCTCTCTCTCTCTCTCTCTGGTCTGCGTGTCTGTTGCTGGTCCAGATCAGATATCTTCTCGTATACTGCGTAAACGTTATTGACAGTTAGCCTTTTCTATAACTAAAATACTCAATAAATCATTAATTGAGTGTAGAGTACCTAATCAATGGAAGTTCGCTAATATATCACCGATCTTAAAAAAGGGCGATAAAAACAAAAATACCGCCATTATAAGCCAAATGTCAGTACTATACAATTTTTTGGAAAAAATATTAGAGATGAAATTTCTGCGCTTTTTAATGAACATTATCGTATAACAGATAAGCAGCACTGCACTGGTTGTAATAAATCATGCCTCACAAATCTGCCTGATTTTTTTTTACATTTTTTACACATATATAACTGTGACGCAAAATTATCGTCGGGTGTCATCTACCTAGATTTCCAGAAATAGTTTAATACGGTTCCCCATCTAAGACTACTAGAAAAACTAAAAGCCCACGGCTTCTCACAAATTATGTTCGTGGATTGGTGATTGGTTAACGAATCGCAAACAGTGTGTAGTGATTAAAGGCTAATCATCCGACTGGCGAGAAGTAGCGAGCCGAGTTCCTCAAGCGTCAGTTCTAGGACCAATTCCATTCATTATTTACACTACTAAAGTAGTGAAATTTTGTAGATGGCACGGAAATTGAAGGCTAAGTAATTACGAAAGCAGACTGTGAATCAGTACAAAACGACCTGGATATGTTAATAAACTGTAGTGAAAAATAGCAGATGAAATTTAAAGTACATAAATGTAAGATAATGCACATTGTCGATTGAAAATATTAGATGTGGATACCGAATGTTTGATACCCCACTGACGGAAATAAAGGACAAGAAGGATCCAGAAGTTATTATCAGTAAGGACCTCAAAAACTCCAAACAATGTGGCTATAATCTCCAGTAACAAGGCAAACAAAATGTTCGTCATCACAACGAAATTTGATTATAAAACGCCAGATGCAATTTCTAAGTTTCATACGTCTTTAGCAAGACAACGTCTAGAATACTGTGTACAGCAGTGGTCCCCAAACCTTACTATGGACGAAGACAGGCTCGAAAGAGTGTAGCGCAGAGCCACAAAAATTATCCTATCTTTGCGAAATATACCTTGCGAAAAGCAACTAAAGAAACTTTTTTTTTTTCCTGAAGAAAATGACGACTCAGAGGAGAAATAATGCAAGTATTTGAAATTCCTAATAAATCAGCCGATAGATGATATGATAATTTGTTTTAAAAACAGAATGAATCTGACTAGAAATAATGTAATGAAACTTAAAAGCAAAAGATGAAACACTGATATAGGGAAAAACTACTTTAATATATGCGTAGTGGAACAATGGAATAGGCTACTAGCAACGGTTGTTAGTGCAAAAACTAATGATACGTTTAAAGTTCGGCAAGGCAAATTTCGGGGGACTATAGACTGTAAATACTTATTGTTTGTTCCCAGGTTGAAGTGATGCTGACGACTGGCATACGTTTGATTAATAACGACAGCATTTGACGCTTGTGTACACCTTTTTTTTTTTTTTCTTTACAGATCTGTAGAACAGATATGACAGTGCATTGCCGATCCCGTTAATCCACTCCTATAAAAGGACACACGTCAAGAGTGAGAGCAGTGGAAATGAGTTATTTAAGAGGAGCCTGTGGAGTCACGTAGAGAGACAGGCTGACGAATGAGGATATAAAGGAGCGTTGTGGTGTGGATGTGATAGGAAGCGTTATGAGGAACACACTGAGGTGGTTTGGCCATGTGGAGAGGATGGAGGATGAAAGACTGACGAAGAGAGTGTATATGAGTGAGGTGGAGGGGGGAAGAGGGAGGGGGAGGCCGAGGATGAGATGGAGGGATGGGGTGGAGGGGTATATGAGAGAGGGGGGTGTGAGTTGGGAGCAGGGCAGTGAAATGGCGGGGGACAGGACGACGTGGAGGCGATTTGTTTGTGGCCACCCTAAACGGGATTGAGGCGTCTGGCAATAGATAGATAGATAGAT